>NW_028278231.1:174369-348739 GCF_059751315.1 Micrasema longulum | reverse complement strand
TACAATATTGGCAAATGTGAGTTAGTGATGCCTATGCTAGTAAGAAAAAGTCGCCTGAGCCCTTAAATTTTATCAACAAAGTCAAATTAAGTTTTCTGTATGAAAAGCAGAATATGCATACATTTTTCTGCATGTTCAATTATAGGTTATCGACGAAGATACTTTAAATGTTCATGCAAATATAATCATTTTCGTCCACAAATATCGGTTTTTCTTTAGAGACAGTCGAAGATAACTCTGTTAACTTCCCGTCGTAATCAGGGCCCAAAGGTATGTTTATGTGTGTACTTAGAAGTAAGAACGTGCGTGTGAAGAATTTCGCTCAGTAAATACATTTATTTAAATTTTTATTTATTGCTATTCGTAGAAATAAAAGGTGAGTGATACTAAAATCCACGTGTTGATTTATTTATTGTTAATGTTGTGCACATGGTGCTATGCTATGTAAATACCATACATAACAATTCTAACAAAAAACGTAAACATAACACAGCACCAATAAACTAATTACGATTTATTTTTATTTATTTATTTTTATTTATTTATTTAGTATTTCACAGTTTTAAAATGTACAGAGTTTATTTGTTTCAGGTCCCGACTAGCTAGGAAATTCCTGTGTTTAGGAAGGACCTTATTTTATTCATGTGTTTTTTTTTTTTTTTAATTTCATTAAATGATGCTTAATAAATTCAAAGAATAATAATAACAATATAAAAAATCAATATAAATTTAAATTAGAAAACATGCAAGTAATAATAATAAAAATTGAATCATAAAAATAGATTAGAAAATATGCCATTAATAGTAAATAAATGAGACACAATTATTATAAATTATAAAACATACCGATAATAATAAAAATTGAACCACAAATACACATAATAATATATAAAATGAGTAATTAAGAAATTAAACAAAAATATAAATTGGAAAACATACCGATAATAATAAAAATTGAAGAACAAAAATAAATTACAGAATATACCATTTAAAATTTAAAAAAAAAATAAGATACGGTTAAAATACTAGTTTTAAAAAGAAAAAAAAAAAACATATGTAAATGAATAAACATAAAAAGTAAAAATGAAATATACATAAAAAATAATAAATGTGAGCATTTATTATGCTCCTAAACGGAACGTCTACTAATTGTTGGGTAATCATAAGTGTATTCAAGAAAACGCACATTTATTTATTTATTTATTATCATTATATTACATACACAAAATTAAAATTTATGTAAAGTTGCTTTGACTGAACTAGGGTTATTTACCCCGTTCTAAAATAGTCAAAAAATATAAAAAACAGTAATTTCATTCATTCATAGTATTTATTTAGTCAAGCTTGTTTGTGTTCAAGCGGATGAAGAATACAGCTGTGTATGTGAAATAGAACCAGAATCCTGGGAAAATGTTTTCGAATCGATGGCTACATTCAGATAAAAAAGCCCGAAGAAGGAAACCTGGTGGAATTAATTCTGCATCGTAGGATAGGCGCATTTGCTGAAATTCTGGGTCCGATTCCTGGGAAGGTCAACACGAAATATGTATTTATTGATGAGGTGGTTTTTAACAATATTGTAATGTCCCTGGATTGGCACCTGAAGCGTAAGACTGGTCACCTTACCTTTCTTAGTGGTAAAATCAAAACGATCAAATTTTGGTTTTTATTATTTTCAACATTATTAAATAATTATTTTATTATTTTATTCATCTATTAAATAGTTTTCCAAATATTTTATAGATATATATATATATATATATATATACAAATTGACAGTAAATAATCTTTCATAGGTTTGATCTTTCAGCGGTATATTGAATGTTAGGCGTCTCCTTAAGAGACCGAATAAGGAATGAGGAGACAAGACGCCATAAAAAGGTGACCGATATCGCAGAATGCGTGGGAAGAAAAATGTGGCAGTAAGTCATGTGGCGAGACAAGAAGACGAAAGGTGGACCCCCAGAACACTAAACTGGAGACCCTACGAAAGTAAGGAAAGTAGGGAGACCGCAGAGGAGCTGGACTGACGACGTCGTCGAACTCGTGGGCCATGGATGGAAACAGAGTGGCCAGGACAGATAAACAAAAATGTTGTTTAACTAGACGTCCTTTTGAGTAATTCACACTCGGAGATTTTTGACGGAAAAAAAAACATAAGAATCTGCCGACAGAATGCTATGTGCTGCTTTTATAGTCAAAAAATATACTAGAGAGTTGTTTAAAAGTATTTCCAGTGTAAAACAATCATTGATTGTGTATATTTTATATTATTCTTCACATAAAAACAAAACACAAAACATAATTTATACAATGGTTTCAATATGTAGGTAGATATATATATAAATATAAAATGTGTATAGATTACATTATGAAAAAAAAATAACTTCATATGTGTACATAGGAACGCTAGAGGCTAAACTGTGTCTTAAAAATATTAATTCGTGAATCATAAACCATAAAACGTACTGAATCAAGCAAGTTTACGATAAACAAAGCAATAGCAAGTTAATATTAAACAAAAAAAAAATTAATTTATAAAACAAAAACAAAGAACATTCGTTGTCAGTAATACTTAAAATTTAAAACCTATTTAAAACTTTATCATCTTTTGCTGTAAGCCAATAATATGATGATTTAAAGGGGAGATACTATGCCAAGGCAAGTTGAAGTTAAGAAGGGCAGGTATGGAGACAAAGAAAACTGAGAAAGGAAATATGTAATTTAATATTCTTATCGTGCAGAGCACAGCACGTCCTTAATTTCTGATGATATTCTCCAGAGAAAATGATCATTTTAAAAACTTTGTGAAAAATACGGATACCATTTTTATGGCAAATGAAGAAAACAAAGCAATTAATTTTGCAAGGTCATCAAAAGTAAACTGTGTTCAAATATCATAGAAAATAATTGTTTCAGTCAAAAATTAATGACAAGCTATTTCAATATAAAAAACATAAAAATCACAACAAAATCCACTAATTACGTCAACGAAAATAAAAATAACATCACTTTTAGGTAAAATTAAATAAGTCATTGAGTTTTTATACTGACATTTCTTGGTGGAACTGCATTTGAATTATAATAATAATAATACGTATTTAGTTTTATTCCACTTTTATTTATAAATTTTTACAAGTTACCGAGTTTTGTCGTGACTGACATCGTCGGACTGGTGGGAGACTAAACAATTGTCTATGTTATATAAAAGTGCAAACAGGGGTTGTAAATCACGATTTTACATAATTATGGAAATAAAAAAAGAGTTTATATTAAAGTAATTTAAGAATAAAGTAATAACAATTGTATGAATTTAAGTTTTGTTCAAATGTATATAATAAAAACATTATATATATTCATTCCCCATTATTGTACCCATTAAAATACAAACAATAAAACTACTCGATAAGAATTAACTGCCGGGAATTTTTACTTTCAGAGAATTATTTAATTACCCCCGGGCCGGGTACATAGCTGTCGATGGAACTACCAACCAGCGGCCCCTGTAATAGTTTTAATAAAATTTTAATACATGTAATTCAAATACATTTTCATTATAAAACTTCATAAAATTATATGGTTTTCACCGGTTTTTATTATAAACATTCAAACAAAACTCCCGTCCCGTGGCTGGTATCGCGGACTTACGGATCAGAGGTTCGAGATTGAAACCTTAATCTACCACAACTTGATTTTCATTTTCTAATATTGAGTTATTTACAACTCGTTAAAAATGGCTTCCAAAACTCAAACCTTTGGGTACATTAAAAGAATGCAAACATTTGTTTTTACTATAAAAAAAACATATGTGCATAAATATTAATATTATAATACGTATTACAATGTAAGTGGAAGGTGAAAATCAAAAACAGTACTCGTATATTTCTTACGATCGTAATTGATTCCTTTCTTCATTTTATTTATACGAAATAATTTATATAGCGCCATTTTTGTAAAAATCCACCTCAAAGGCGTGGTACAATCAACATCTAAACACGTCTTGCAGCTATAGAGCGCACGGAAGTTTAGAAATCTAGCCCCCATTTAAACGAGATGCAGAAATGCTCTTTAGAATGGCCTAGGATCGAGAGGTGTTTCAAATGATGGTCACCAACGTCCACTTCTGATAGGAGGGGAATGAAAAGAAGCAAATATACAAAAAACTCAATGTTTTTATATTTTTATGAATCGTAATGTAACACATTTTTATTTCTTCTCTGGGTCGAAGCGGATGAAGAATATCGTTCTGGGAGGGAATAGAACCCGAACCCTGGACGACTGTTTTTGACTCGATGCCTACAGTCAGGTAAAATTCCTGAAAATGGAAATCAAGTGGCGATAAGTCCGCCTTGCAGTATAGTGATCGGCGTCTTTGCATACTATTCTTGAGGTCCTGGGGCAGGGATGAGGTGAAATTTCGATTTTAAAGGTTGTTTAAATTGCAATATGTAATCGTTCCTAGACTGGTACCAAAAACTTAGGACTGATCACTGTACCATCATGTAACAGATAAAAATTAATACCTAATGCATTACGACTAACAATTGTAGATTACGCTCAAGTTTCCATGACTGCTTTAAGCTGTGAGTGATTCATTAAACTTCAAAGATTTTCACGTCCGTTAAGATGCATATTAAGATTTTTGGGTTTTGGGCCCGGCCCATGTATGTCGGCCTCGTGGTGTAATGGTCAGCGCGTCTGCCTGGTGGTCTCGGGTTTGATTCCCGACATGGTTGACATGAAATATATTTTTTAAAATTTATTCAAATTAATGTACAAAAGTAAACAAAATCTAGATCACGCTAAAGTAATAATAAATAAAAGTTTATCAATAGTAAATTATCACAAAATATCAAATAAACGCAATAACAAACAACAAAAAAAACCACTGTAAAAATCAAACAATACACATATATTTGGACTGGATTAACACAACTTTACACCTTGAAGTTTTGATTCTTGATGAGGAAATCCTTAATTCGTTTGCTTCATTGCTACAAACTGGTAAAGTTCTTTACATCGGCAGAAAGCTTATGAAATAGCTTTGGTACAATATATTCTGTCGTCCTGCTTCCACAGAAGTTTTGTGCTCTAGACTCTACCAGTTTCATGGCTGTTATCGATCTTGTTCCATGTTGGTGACTGAGCAGGGTTTTTTCCTCATCAAAATGCTTTATTATGAGCTTAAAGTGGTAAAGTTGCTTAACCGGAAGTAACTCACAATGCTTAAATAGGATTGTGTCATCTTATTTGCAAATATTTTTGACTTTTTTATTTTCAATCATTATCTTGAGAAATCTTTTCTGAAGATTTAAGAGGGTGTATTTACACTAGAATATTTCATAGTCCCTGGACTGGTACCTGAAGAATAAAGCTGATCATCTTACATTCGTGTGACAAAAATAATCAAGATGCGCTGCAATTGGTGTAACAATGCAGTGCTCTATACACCATTAGGTGTGGAAAGGAAATGAAAATGATGATACATTAACTCTGATGATAGATGCTGTAATGCGACCCGAGACGTCAAAAAATAGTACGAACGACACACGGCATAGTAAACCAGAAAAACTTATTGGGCATGTGAGTAACTCGGTAAACTTGAACAACTTCATAATGCATTATGTACATTTTCGGTCTTAGGAAATATGACCACATTTCTGATTATCGGAGACAATTGAGATGGCTTAAAATAAAACAGCGGAGAGACTCTCCTCTCACTTTTGTTAACTGTATTTTAAAGTTCTAACGCATCTATACACTTTCGTCAAAAATTTCAACGCTCACCCGTTATGGTTAACCCTTCCGTTATAATTCTCAAAACACTCTCTTAGTAGCCATCAATATTATTATTTTATTTTATTGGTTGATTAGAAGAAATTGCCATTTGGTAATAAGCCCGTCAATGTACAATGTACATTGTGGACTAAAAATTAAATAAACAAAACGGACCTTCAACATTAAAATTTCAGGTCCCCCTTGCCAGGAGTCGAACCCAGAACCTCACGAATAGTAGGAGAACGTGCCAACTAGACTATACAACGAGGTAGACTTATCTTCACTCAATTTCTCTTAAGAGTTTTTACCTGAGAGCAGTCATGGAATCGAAAATACTCGTCCTGGGTTCTAGTTCGATTATTCAATACTTAAGTAAGATATTAACTTCTTGGACATGTCATGTACTTACATAGCACATATTGTATTTTGTTAGCTGGTAGTAAAAATTACGTATTTCACAGGATGTATAATATCTAGAACTCAGATGCATTTGGCGCTGAGCAATCTGTTAAAATCCCCATGGACCAATATTCATATCTAACGTAGTACAAAAATCGTGTTTTTACATTTAAAAGGGTCGCTAATAATATTCAACTTTCAGGAAAAAAAAGGAACCGGAACAGCCCTAGTAAATTTAATAAATTTTATTCAAACCAACATGGATACTGGGATCCCAATCACGGGAGTAATCTTAGATTTTTAAAAAGCTTTTGATACGGTTCATGTTAAAACCATGATAAAAAAATTAAACGACATAGGAGTGAAATTTCAGGAATGTAAACTATTAAAATCATACTTAGCAAATCGGAAGCAGTATACATATGTAATTTAAAAAAAAACCTTTTGCAAACAGTAAATTTTGGAGTACTCCAAGGATCTATTTTGGGTCCAATATTATATATTTTATACATTAATGATCTGTCACTGTACAATTTCAAGGGAAAAATTATTACGTATGCCGACGACATTGGACTGTTCTATAAAAATCAAACAGACGTATTAACAAACAATGACATAAACAAAGACCGAACTATGTTGACTAAATGGACAAACACAAACTTACTTACACTTAATGAAAAAAAATGCAATATTATCCATTTTAAATCTAGAAAAAAAAGTCATAGTGTAGATGCTTACATAAATAATGAACGACTTACAGAAATCGAACATGTTAAATACTTAGGACTAACAATAGACAGACAATTGACATGGACAATTCATATCAACAATTTGATTAGCAAAGTGGCGACATTATCAAGTCTTTTTAAAAAAAAAAAATCTAATGTATGAAGCCTACGTAAAAACTAAAATATGTTATACGCAACTACTATGGGGAGCAGGATATCAAAATGACATAAACAGACTACAAAGACAACAAAATAAAATGTTGAAGTTAGTATATAACCTTCTTTATCTAACTGCAACTAGAGAATTTTTTAAACAAACTAAGCAATTAAATATAACTGAACTCTTTCAATTAGAATCATTAAAATTTATCCATAAATTAGCCACTAATGTAGACGAAGAACTAAAACTTGTAAAAAATTATAGTCAGCATGGACATAATACGAAATTATCAGACAAATACCATATGCAACTTTCTAAAACAAGACAAAGACAATCAAGACTAATGAACCAGGGACTAAAATTATACAATAAACTACCAGACAAAACAAAACAAAAGACTCAGAAAAACTTTTCAAAAGATGTAAAAAATATTATTTTAAATGAATGAAAAATGTTCATATTATTTTTTAAAAATGAATGTAATAATCCGTAAGGGTTTATAAATAAATTTTCGAATAATTTTTTTTAAAAAAAAAACTGAAAATTATATGCTCCAAGTGCGTGAGAAATAGAACTTCGCGTGATCTCAGGATGTCGCAGGGGAAGAATAAAAATAACGGTTTTTTGTATTATTCACCTTTCCAAAGGACCAAAACTTGTATTTTATAATTCCATACGCAATCCTTTGAGAGGCAATTAAATTATAAAGGCAAATAAAAAAAATAAAAAAATTAGAAATGTAACTTCATGTTGTTTCTACGTCACTATTACGTAATACTTAGTTGAAATTACGGTAGCTATCAAGTGTAATAGTACACAATCGTTTTTCATAGCTCGAAAACTGATCAATGCATTTGATAAGGACAATATGATAGATATGAATTATTTGAATTTGATAAAATAAAAAAAAACAACTTTGTTTTTAACCACTAATTTAATTTTTAATTTTTTTTTTTTTTTTTTCCCACCGACCGGTTTTAAAGCAAATTAGCTTCTTCATCAAGGTTTACGTAACTAATGAATTAGTTCCTATTTTATTTTTATCATGTTAACTAAGTACTACACGTGGAACCAATAAATCAAGTCTTTTTTTCCTTACAAGGGTGGTAATTTGAATGATTGCAAATAATAATGGATATAATGAGAACTTAATTGATAAAATATTAAATCAAAAACAAAAACGCAAACTTATAAACAAATATTTACATTCGACTCCCACAGTAAATAAAGCAAACCCACGTAAACAATGGAGGCGGATTCTTTTTATAAATGACATTTTTTCAGAACAATTATCAAATTCCCTACCATCAAACATTAAACCGGCTTTCTACACAACTAATAATATAGGAACATTATTAAAAAATTACAAAGACAAAGTCCATAAATATAATAAATCTGGGAAATACCAATTAAATTGTAATGATTGCGATTCAATGTACATTGGAAAAAATAAAAGAAACTTTAATATTAGAACAAGAGATGCTTAAATAGTAATAATTTTTCTGAATTCGCAAATCATTTGATAGAAAATAATCACAACTTCAATAAAGACACTGGATTAAACGTACTTCATGTTGAAAACAAAATATTAAAATTTGACAACTTAAAAATTAAAAAAGCGATTCATAATAAGAAAAAAAAATGAATAAACAAATAAACAATATTTCTTTTAGTCCTTTCGTGTCTAGCTTCGAAAATATTGATATAAAATTCCACCCTGGTAAAAAAAAACATTATTTATTGGGTCCACGCGTAGTATTTAGTTAAAATGATAAAAATAAAATCTGAGTCAATTCATTAGTTACGTAAACCTTGGCGAAGAAGCTAGTTTGCTTTGAAACCGTTTGGTGCAAAAAAAAAAAATGTGGTTTAAAACAAAGTTGTTTTATTTATTATAATGAATAACCACAAAGTTAGTGCTTCAAATATAAACTTTATATTTGAATTTGATTCGATTTGAACATTTGTTAAAATTATGGATAAAAAAAACGAATGAATACAATATACTTTTATAGTAATTTTCTCATGTTTAGCGACGGCAAAATTGTGTTTTAATATTAGCACTCATTTTTTGACTTTTGTAATCGATCGTATTCTTCTAGTAGTCTTCATTTCAATTTAAAATAAAATGTATACCCACACACAGGCCATGTCTTTGTGGGGTTTTTTTGTGTTAATGTAATGGTAAATATTTGTTTTTGTAACTTATGTGTACTTATTGTAAAATGCAAAAAAAATGGCTCTTTATAATGCCTTTTAAATAATAAATAAATACCCAATATCTTCGTGTCTTGTCAATTGATCTAGTGGACGTCGATTTATCATTTTCTGTGTGCTTCTGCGTCGGCTCATAATAAACAAGTCTGTTACAATTTAGTTAGAAAATAACTTTCTTCGTGATGTAAATTGAAACTTATGAAAATTGAATCTAACAATAAAGTGTTTTCATTTCTGCTTAATATGACCAAATAATTTGCATAATAAATTATAAAGTTAGAAATGTAACTAGTTGATATACGGATCGCAATAATTCATCATCCGAAAATTTAGCTCTAGGCAAGTCTTGACTTTCAGTATAAATGAACAGTATGTGAAGTAGATTTATATCTTTCCTCATTTCATCAAGTTTTCGAGAGTTTGTCCTTTATTTTTCTTCTGGTAAAGAACATACAAAAGTTTTGAGAGTTTTGTATTCGATCTTAAAAGTAAATCTGTTTCTTTGAACGTAATTGACCATCCCATTTCTCTTATTAAAAGTTACTATAGAACCTAACGAGAGTAAAAATCAAGTGGATATTTAACGTTTCTTTTAGCATGGAAGAAAAATACTACCTATGTCTCGTATTAACGGTATATGTATACTAGCAGACCCAACAAACGTTGTTCTGCCCGAACGTTAGCTTGCCTGCTATAAGCTTGGAAAAGACTTTTCATTGATAAGTAGGTACCTAGGATCTTGTTTATTGTTGAATTCCAAAATAAAAAAATATTAATATTCAAATATTGAATTTAAGTAGGTACCTAGGTACTTGTTAATGGTTGAGTTCCAAAACAAAAAATATTATGTTTCAAATAAAGAATTATTTTCGGCTCTTCTCACAAATAGGGGTGCACTTTATTCATGAATGCGATCTTCAAAAATGTATTGAGTGTCGGTCAATATTATTTTACTATTACAAAAATCCAGTTAAAAGAAATGAGTGGGAAGAAATTATAACGAATGTAAAGAAAGCATCTAACTGGGATCCATAAAAAGCTAATGTTGTTTTTAAACATTTAAAAACATTTTTTTTTAAATACAAACAACATCCTTCCTTTTTTTTGTATATGCGTTTTCATCGAATACAATCATGGTAGGTCGATAAAAAAAAGATTTATGATTCTATTTTTTTTTTTCATGTCAGATTGAAAATTTTAATATCTACTACGCGCAGCGCAAAGATCTACATTTCGCTGAAAACCGCACATAAATCGGTTAAGCCGTTTAGGAGGAGTTTAGTGACATCACACGTACAAAAGAACTATATATAAAAATATACTGTATAGACAGGCGCCGTGACGCAGTTGGTTAGACGGTCAACTATGAAACTGGCATTGTGGGTTGGATTTTCGCCAGTTGCAAGAAAAAAAAACAAGAAATATATTTTTTTCAATTGGTTTGGGCATTGTGGTGTATTTTCCATATTTTTTTTTCCATATTTATTCTTTCCCACATGCTGACGAGCTTCTTAAATATAGATTTAAATACATACAATATATACATCCTGTTATCTATTCTACGTCTACAAGTAAACCTCTTTAATATAATACGGCATCTACCGTCGATCCTGCGTCAGTATGTAGAATAATTTTATTGAATCGATTTTTTTATTTTTTTTATACTTCTTGGACCAGGCGGATCTATCAAATGTATTATTTTGAAAATTGGATTACTGAAAATATTTTCAGGCGTTGCCCAGTACGCAGGTGAAATAATTCAGTCAGATGAATCTTACTCACATCAGTAACGGATTTGGCTCTTTGACTTCACAAAGAGTAAGAGATGGAGGAATTGAGGAAATGTAGATGTTCAAATATAGGCAAAATGGTGAATGTTACACAGTGTGTGATGCGGCCACTTAAATCAGCTAATAACAGATCATAAACCCTTTAGATGCCTAGACTTTTATATTACCTTCACTAAAATAGTCTTCATCACTGTTGTAATTTGTTAAAATATACTCTTTTTATTCCACACATCACAAAACGAATTCTCAGCTATAATTTTCTCGCCATTAAATTCATATAATAACACGTCTGTTAATATATTAAATATGTTTATTAATCTAGTTCAAACAAAAGACACAGTACAAACATAGTACACAGTATCACTTCTTCACAATATTTTAAATAATCCTACTTTGCCTGTTTATCTGAGAGAGCTCTTCCAACCTCTATCACAACACGGACTATCTCTTCGTTTTAGTAACGAGAGAGCCCTTTAAAACCCTTGTATCGCTCTAATTTTCTTGCCTCCTCTTTTACAGTAGTAGCTGCTTGATTGTGAAATAATCTACTCACTAATGTTAGAGACGCCCCTTCTTTATTTACATTTAAGGCAAGATTAAAATGTCACTATCTAAATATTTAAGTTGTTCCTTTATCTTTCTTCTTTTCTTCCCGTCCCTTCTCCTCTCTTCATAGTATAGTGTTAATTTTTTATGTATTTTTATTTTGTTAATCTTTGTTTTTAATTTTTGCATAAAATTGTAAGATTCAATATGTCCATGTACTTGTAATTTTCTCAAACTAAACGGTTTGGGTAGATAGAAAGAAATTTCCTTATATGTATAAGAAGTGTAAAAATAAATAAATAAATAAAATACAAGCACAAGAACTTTAAATGAATTCACTATCGTAGGTCACACGAGTTGACAAGCACTAACTTTACAGATTGAAAAACGACGGACTTATGGTTTTTCGACACAAGGGGTGATTTATGGGACTCGGATAGCCAAAGCACAAAAAAACACGTGGTCCTTGGGACGGCCGAGCTCTCTCCATCAAGTAACCTGATGCCTTGCACCTTATTTAGAAGTTTGCGAAAGAGCCTAACAGCCTTTCGTACTTAACATAGTAGGAACCAGGGATCAATTACTATGATCTGGGTTAATCAAGCTATATTTCGTACCAAAAAATCATTTGATCCAATTAAGGTATTCGATGTAATGGAAGATAGTATAACAACGATCGTACGGTGTGAGAGTCAAAGCTTTCCTTAGTACCAAAGAATGGCTGAAAAGTTACTCTCTTGTTATATTACGCTTAACGACATAGGCTCAAGCGACAGATATTACATAAGTAAATGAAATATTATATGTACATTTGTAACAGGTGAAAGCGCTAATTGGTCAAATAAATAAGTGGAAGTATACCAAGTATTTTTAATTTGTAACTTATGTTTAAATATAAGTTTTTAGTGATGCAACGGAAGTGTCATAACGGAAGCAGAAACGAAAATAGATGTAAAAAGTAAATTTTGGCGGAAACAGAAGCCGAAACGGATGCGGAAGCGGAAGTGTAAATACTACGAAAAAAAAAAACAATTTTCTTACAAATCGAATGTTTAATGAAATTAATATTAAAAATTAAGAAGTGGTAAGTTATAATTTATGAAAAGTAGTTTGGCTGCTTTTACACCTAACAATTAACAATCTGTTTCAGTGTTCTTCATATACATATAAGATTAGCTCCGCTAAATAATTGCTCACTGGCGACGTTACTGGAAGGAGCTGATAAATATTAGCGCACTGGTGGCAAAAGATTCGTATGTTGAATTTAATTTCCACCACATCCTCATGTAAAGGCAATCGTTTATCTTTTTTGTACTCCTGAAGTTGTGACTGTGTCTCCAAAAATTGATTGTAATTTTCGTTATTTGTTATCGAGTCTTGCTGGTTTTCATTCACACTTAACATGGATTCTAACATTAGTAATGATAAATTTATCATTTATGATGACATAAGTTATACTTCATTTTCAATATGAGTTCGGCAGTTTAGTTATAGTTTACATCTGGCCGTTTAGATCGTCTGATTCGACAAAATAGTTCCAAATAGGATTTGTTTTTAGTTTTATAATTGCACTTACGTTACACACACGATACAAATTTAGTACTAAGACAAACAATAACAGAAAATATAACGAGCTTACACTCACGTCACAGCGTATAATGAAGTAAAAAAAAAATGTAAAAAGTGTCGACAGCATGCGTCCGGCTTGCTTGTGGATCGCTGGGACGCCTGGAACACCCCTCCTGGGCGTAAAGTTCCGTTCAAATTTCCGTTATAAAAGTTGCGGAAACAGAAACTTATTTTAAAAACCGTGCAGAACTTCCATAGTTGCGGAAACAGAAGCCAAACTTTCGCATACATACAAGTTAAGACAAAAAAAATGATTTAAAAAATGACAGCGTAGATCGAAAGAATACTGAAAAACACGGTTATAACGAATTTATTTTTTGGAAAGAAAAATGGTTAAAAGCTCTCTTTGATTTATAGCCCCCTAATCGCTACTTAGTGCTCGATTCTAATATTTTCAAGATCCATATTTCAGTTTAAGTATCAGGATATCATGCAATGTAGGGAGGTTGTTCCTCAAAAGATTCGCAAAACATTATAAAGCTAACGCTCCAAAGAAGATATATGGGCCACTGGCGCGGTAAGGGGAAATGTTTTAACTTCCGCTAGGAGTGCAGTAAATTACACATTATTTCCCAACTATCTATGCCAGGTTGTTCGTGCATTAACCGACAGCCTTGCCAACTCCTGCTTTCCTAATACTCTATTGTGACTTTATTTTGTGATGAATGCACTTGTGCAATAGAGGAACGGAAATTTATTGCATATTGCTAACGACAACACTGACGGGTACTTCTTGATGTGATAAATTACTGTGAATTGAATTTGGGCCCGAACATTGCCAACAAATAATATTAACTCTAGTAAATCGCTTTATCTTGTTTGTAATAACATAACGGAATAACGTTTGAGCACAGAATTTTCGACGAATTATTCAAATAAAAAAATGTTTAGTAAAACGGCAGCCTCCATGGTGTAGTGGTCAAGACGCTTGACTCACACACGGAAGTTTCCGGGTTCGATTCCCGGTGAGAACCGAAAAATTAAATGGGATTTTTCTCAAGCCTGGGTGTTCTGTGATGTAGTTCACCACTTTAATTGGGCCTCCTGGCCTGTTGTGATGCAAAAATAAATAAATAAAATGAAATAAAATAAAATACAATAAAATAAAATAAAATAAAATAAAATAAAATAAAATAAAATAAAATAAAATAAAATAAAATAAAATAAAATAAAATAAAATAAAATAAAATAAAATAAAATAAAATAAAATAAAATAAAATAAAATAAAATAAAATAAAATAAAATAAAATAAAATAAAATAAAATAAAATAAAATAAAATAAAATAAAATAAAATAAAATAAAATAAAATAAAATAAAATAAAATAAAATAAAATAAAATAAAATAAAATAAAATAAAATAAAATAAAATAAAATAAAGTAAAATAAGTGGAACAATAACTAAATTTGTTGCAACAGAGCGGGAAAACATTTTTGAAAATGGAATATGGAAGTCTAGGCATTTACAGGGATTGTGACCTGTCATTGGCTGGTTTGAGTGTTTACATTATACATTTTGTAACAGTCACCATTCCGCCTATGCATGCACATTTCCTAAACTCTTTCATGTATTAACTTTTGTGAGGTAAAAGATCTGAAACCTTTATCATGTGGGTGAGTTTTTTTTAAAAGAAAAAATAAAGATTAGCGTTCTTATAATTTAGCTAAATATTTAAATTTTGGTGGCTATTTTTAATAAGTTGTAAAAAATTCGCCGTTGGAAAATGGAAATCAAGTTGAGGTATAGTGGGGTACGAACATCGGTTATTTGATCCATGAGTCCGCAACACAAACCACGGGACCACAACTCGATTCATATTCATTCATCCGGCTGAATCAATTTACCCCAAGCAACGCCTGAAAACAATTTCTCAATTTTTTTACTTTAGTTCATAGGTTCTCAACCTTATTTTGCCCACCGCTTTGATTATTTTTTCTAGAGCCCCCCTCAATTTTTATAACTTACCATCTGAAAGAGCTATTGCCACGATTATATTTAAACGTGTAATTACTTTGTAAAATTATACAGTCGAAAGATAGGAAATGATAGCTCTCTTATTTCCAAATTGGAACAATGTTTTAAAGAGAACAATTAAAACGCATACTTAATTATATGGAAGTCTTTTTATTAACATTCAAAAGACATTTAATTTATAACACACATAATATATAAAATTTATAACAAAATATAATTACCAGGAATTTTCTTTTTGCCACATAACATTTCCAGGGTAATAAATATGGTTTTTCCTTCAGTATCAGTTTCCAAATTTATAGCAAAACAATAATTCTTGACATATTTTCTTATTTTTGATGAACATTGTATGACAATAACACTGCTTTGTTGGTTGGTAAAGTGGACTTATCCAGCTGAATTGAAAATTAAAAAGTCTGCAGATGATTGCACAAAGATTCTATTATGTTTTCAGCCATCTCATAAATTCTTCTTAAAACAGAACTATTGCTCAAAGTATTTTTCGGATAATATTTGCAGCTGGTTTATGGAGCACGGCGGTTATTGCTTCTTTTACTGCTGGTAAATTAAAATCTTCCCCGATAGTATGTGGTTTGCCTGTTTCAGCAATAAACAATGAAATATTGTACGAAGTTCAAGTTCGTCATCGTCTTGCGATGCTGACAAAAAAAGTTTTGATTTAGTTGGCTGAATTTTGTATTTCTTTTTCATGTCTTGAAAATAGGTCACATATTTGTCTTTCTTATTTCGGTATATTTGATTAAAATTATCTTGAAGCCAAGAAGGCTTCATAACTTCATTCAAAAATGTTTTTTTGACAAATAAGAAACATTGGCGATGATAGATCTGTGAGATTAACGATAAATCAGTATTAAATGTAATCCACACTTTATTGTCGTTTCTTATTTTTTGCTTCCGAAGTGGTTTTTACTTTACATATACGTGGGTAAAATAGCAACGCTTACGCCCGTAGCACACCTCCGCTGCGAAACCATAACAGCGGAACCGCAGTAATTTCGCCATGTCTTGTCCGTATGTAGGAGTAGCGGTACACTAGCGAAACTCCCTGTTTTAACCCATAGATTTGACTATAATTCTATCTCTTTCCCCGCGCGGTTTCGTCGATCTGCTCCGACGCCAGCCACACTTCCGCGCTTCGGCCGCCACTTTGTTGCGGTGCCGCGTTATTTTCGCACGTGTTTGTGGAAGTCGACAAAAATAAAAAGCAAAACTTCACTTTTTTCATAAAATAGACGTTGAATCTACAGAAAAATGAATCCAAGAGGTCAGATATGGACATATTCTCTATTTATTAAATGATCCAGACTATAAAAATAATATGAAAAAATTGCAGGCATGGAGAAAAATCCAGTAGAAATTAAATGAAGATGGTATGTAGTCTTCTTAATAATAGACTGTATTATATGAATTTGTATATTTATTTATTTGTTCATAAGATAACATTATGTATTAAGTACATGTATTATAATGATGTAATAACTTATATTTACATGTAAGTTATTAATTTAAAAAATACTTGGTACACTTCCACTTATTTATTTTGATCAATTAACGCTTTCACCTTCTAATAGACATCTTCAGACTGGTGAATATTATACCGTGTGAGGGTAATTTATATAAAACTAAATATTATCTTAAGTGTAGGTACATTTAAAAATAAGTTGAAAAAATACAATGCGAAATATTTCAATGGAACAGAGTGAGACAAATTATTGGAACATGTGTTGGCGGTATACTTTTAAGAGAATATTCTATTATTTGAAAAATGTTTTTTGTTTTATTACAATGTACAGGGTCTAACTAAGGGGGCTAATAAGGGTGAGTTTTAAATTCATATCTGTTGATTTATTAAAATTCTATCGCTATTATTTTTTATCCTATTTATTTCTAAAATTTCTAATCTATCTAACTTTTGACCTTTATGTCCTACATGTAATTTTTTTATGTTTTTTTCTTTATCAAAAGTATGGTTAAATTCATTTAAATGTTATGCATAGTTTGATAAGTCGTTATTTAATCTATGCGAAGCTAAATGTTTTTTTACTCCATATATATTATGTTTAATTATTTATTTGTACCTAATTAAGATAACATTATTGTCAAAATGGTAGCACACATCATTGAATCCAACCACTACTACTATTACTCTTACAAAACTCTCTGGGTTTATTCTAAAATATGCGTAAAACGATCTTTATGTGACTCTAGTTTTTGACATAATCGGTTTTCTCCCAATTGCTTACTTTTTTCATAAATCTCGTGGACCCAAATTCAACGAGTTTAATTCCTTTTCAAAGTTTAAGCCCACAATAATATTGTTTCCTCCTCTGACTTCTGATAACGACGACATTTCGCTCCGATTGCCTCAACTCAACTGACTCGCGTGACGTTCCAACTCCCAGTTCCGCTGCTCAAATTACATTCGATCGCAGCGGAATTCATCCAGTGGTTTCGCTACTTGTATTTCGTAGCGGAGGTGTGCTACGGGCGTTAAACCTTGTTATCAATTTCGCGCGATAATTTTAATGAAAATAAAATGAACAATTACTGCCTTTATATGGTTGGAGGCATATAACACGCTTCGACAAGAATAAGATAAACATGCAGTGACTCGTTTATAACAGGCGTCGCGGAAATAAAGCGCGGACGCCGCGCGGGGACAATGGGGCGCAAAAGCAGAGTGCGGGTCGTAGGCTGCGGAGCTTAGCCCTGCCAACGAATGTACGCTCACTCGTAGACCCCCGAACGGAATGCCCCGAAGACACTAAACAAGTTAGAACAAGCACAGATAATACTGTCAATTCTTGCAGGATTGTAAAAATCGTGTCATTTAACAAAAACTTATTATAACTTATTCTGCCGTTCCATGCAAAAAAGCAGTACCTAGCAAAAATTACAAAGTGTGTTTTTTTATGCCATCAATCTGATGAATAATTGTAAACCTTCTAAACTAATCACTCTAATAAATACACATAAAATTCAAAAATAAATACTGTTTTGACAAATATGTGGTAAAATTACCAACTACAAAAAAACCTCAATTTCCTCAAAACTTTTAAAATGTTGATTACTACCTTGTACCTAACGGTAGTATTGCTACAAACTTATTTTTTCGCTATTTTTTATTAACAGGCTTTTATTTACATCACCTGTATTTATAAATTTAATTATTTTACCAACACAAACGGCAAAATTGCATTTTACAAAACTTATAATATAAACATGTAAAGTTTAATTACAAAAAAAAAAAAAACACATGAGTATATTACATATCGAGAGCTTAGAACTAAAATATTGTACCTCTATAAATCATAATAATGAGAAAATCGCATTTGAAGTTATTGTTATGGAGATACTATATCTGTGCTTTTAAAAATATTGTCTACAGAGTTTACAACATATTTTAATAAGTATATATCTTTGAATTGGTAAGTTAAAGTGATGAAATATTTTAAAGCATAAAAATATAGGTTAAACTTAATACTTTTCAGTAAGCACTTTACTCATTTTCGGCAAAAATTGGATTTACAATATTTAAGTTCTAAGCCATCGATATGAGACATTTCACGTGAAGTCAGAAGTTTCAATTTTTTAAAATTCAAATAAGAAAATAGAATTTTTTATATTAGCTAATTAATTGTAGATCTAAATGTAATGGAATCTTTCCGTTTTATTTGCATGCACTTCCCAAACTACCGAAATAGGGAATTTTTACGAACGTGATAAAAAATATTAGAATACATACAATAACAAAAATTATACAATATCAAAGTTTAATTGGCTTTATTAGTACGTGATAAACGTGGTTTTTTTGTCTTTTTTAGACTATATATTTTTTACCTGCCCACGCCCTTACTGTGCCATCTCAGCGCCCCTAATTTTCTCTGGGCCTTTTACTGCCCCCCTGAAAGTATCAAGCGCCCACAAGGGGGTTTTATCGCCCAAGTTGAGATCTATGCTTTAGTTATAAAAAAAAACAAATTATACTTAACAATGCTTTAAGTGAGTCCAAATGTTTGTAAACAGGCTGGATTACCTCCCTAAGGAGTTATTTAGATCTAAATAACTCCTTAGGGAGGTACTTCAGCTTGTCTTTGGACATACTCAAAATATTTTTGAGAATTTTTTTTTTTAATGCAATACATCAATGTTTACTTCAAAATTAAAATTTAATACACTGGACATTAAAAAAAATATTCTGATCAATACTCTGACTTTCATTTACAAGTTGAAAAACGAACTGCATCCTGGATACATGTTAAAAAATATTTAATAAAATACGCATTATTTTATTGATTTTAGGCTATCTATGGTGAGAATGACTGGAACTCAAAAGTACCTTTACTATTAGGTTTTAAAATGTTTTATGAGTTGCCGGAAAGTCTCAAGGAAACTCGAAGCGTCTCCACTTTTCGATCAAAATGTTTTGTGTACATTAGAGATAAATAATATATATTATGTAGAATTAGAGATAAATTTAACTTGGGTATTTATTTTGAATTATTTTTAAAGTGTTATACTACAAAGTTAATTTATGTAACATTGTAAATTTACAATCTAAATATATAAATGTAAATAAGTAGGCGATATAGGCCTCGTGGCCTGTTGTAATGTTAAAATGAACGTTTATTAAATTTTCAGAAAATTAAATTAATGTGCTTCGAAAAAATAAATTATAGCGTCCAATGTCCAGAATGTGTAGATTAGGCAATTCCTATCACAACTTGGAACTCTTTCAATAGATCTTCCGGCTTTTCGTTAATTTCTTTGCCATAAACACAGTGTAGGATGAAAATGGATTAGCATGGGTAAGCTCGAAGGTTTATATGTTGATCGTGTTTTTAAATATATTGCATACAATTATTTTATTGACCCTGTTTATCTTTGCTACATAGTTTTATTTTATTTTTGTTTAGTTTCTTGTAAATACGTTTCGTCATGTAACTGTTGTAATTGGCTTCGGCCGTATGTAAAATAAATAAAGAATAAATTTTTAGCTATTCTTTTCACTAAAAGCACAGGTTCGAAAAGTTATGTAATAGTAAAATGTTACTTGTAGACCGATTAAATATTTTATTTGCCAGATAAAAATATCTAAATGTGTAATTCGAAGTTATACATAGCTATCTAGAAAGAAAGAATCTTATTTATATAAAATAGCATAAGCAATAAAACTACTTACAGAACAAAACATATTTATTATACTACTGAACGAAACATATTTATTATTCTGAATTATTGCTTCTAAGTTTATTTTTATCTTAAATGAGGCAATAAAACAATTTTTTTTCTATCTCACTAGTGATAGTGTATTAAATACATACTAACACAAATCGAAAGCTTTTGTTGGTGACCCCTTACAATATTGTTTACTCCAGTATTCTGACATAAATGGGTCACATTAGTTTGGTATGATTACATTGATCAGTTATGGGGATATAAAATTAACAGATTGCTGTTTGATGGCCGTTGCCATGAACAAGCTTGTCATTAATATACCAAATAACAGATGCAAGATAAAAAAATATCTAGGCTGAAGGCCGTGGAAAAACAACAAAAATTATAATAATAATAATAAATGTCTTTTTTTCTGTTTTCAAGTTTTCTTGAGTAATCACTTCAAGGGCGCTGTACATTATACTTAATTAAACACGAGTTTTCACTTTATTAGAGGAGTAGAAACGTTATAATTAACCATATATGTAAATAACATTTATAACTTTATACTTACTTGGTCAAAAAAATATTTAAAAAAAACAATAAAAAAAGGTCTATCTATAAGCTTTTAATAACTATTTACTTACAGACAAACTTCACAAATCAAATGAATGTTGTTTACGTATTGGTTTGTCTCATAGAGTAATGATCGCCAAGCTGTAGAGGCGCCCAAACGTAGGAAAACCATTCTATGACTATTGGGTATTAAGCTAGCTACAGTTCGCAGCAAATCAAAGAGCAAGAGAATTGCCGAATAGATATTAATTTGCATTGTAAATATTTTTAAATATGTACCTGTGTATTTATTATTGCAGGGTTATTCCAATTTATTTTTCTATAATTCACCTATATTTATTTTGTAAAACTAAAAATATATGTGTGTGTTTATTTTTTTATTTATTTATTCATTTTATTCACAATATGCTTAAGTTACATTTATTGAGACATAAATTCCACCTCCATGGAACCAAAGTCCTGTGTTGAGTTTGTTTGTTTGTCCGTCACATCTCCGAAACGGCGAGTCGTAGCGGCCTGAAATTTGGACACGTCATTTAAGGTGTGATTTCAAGGTTAACATTGCTATTTTCAAGTAAAATTTGAATCGACCTCAACTCGATAAAAACTCAAACTTTATATGGATGCCTAGTGTGGCCCTGACATATTGCCCATAATCAATGGTCATTATCAAAAGTAAACATAATTCAATTCACAAATTTATCTCCTAAATTGAGAAAAAATAGTATCTGAAGTAAATTTGTTGATATAAACAAAGTTTTTGAGCAACACAATACGCATGTCGAGACAATAAATGCCAAAAATCAATGTGAATCGTGGGAAAATATTTGAAATCAATTATCTGTGAAAACTGTCTTTTTTAACACCTTTAGCGTTCCTACTGCTGCAACCAAACATATTGCAATCCACCATAGTCGATTTTTATTTATTATAACGTAAATATCCAAGTTATTTACAAACAAAGCCAAGCACAGCTACAAAAGTATCCGATCAAACCGTTTTGTTTATGTTGTCAAATAAAACAAAATGGCCCCCAATTGGTTGCTAACCAACAAACCAACATCGCTTGCGTTCTATGAAACATAGCGATATAGCTTCTCTCTAGGTTACGCATTATTACTATGAGGTTTGTCTACATTCATAAAGCTCAATTTTCGTTCAAAAGTAAAAAAATGTGATTGACTGATGATTCGGTTTCATTCATAAAGTTATGCTTCGCTTCGTTTTTGTATTGCCATGGCTATTATCCTTACTGTGCAACTTAGAAAGAGTCAATAATTTCATTTATCTAGGTTCTTTAATCAGCGATGGCGGTGGCGATGGCGGTGTTGGACACAGGGAATCTGAAAAGAAAAAAAATCGAAGCTTTCAAAATGTGGTGTTGGCGGCAAATGCTGCGGATTCCATGGACGGCCAGACGTACAAATACATCTATACTCCAGGAACTGGACATAGGAGAGAGACTAACATCCATGCGCGAGAAAAGAATCCTGCAGTTCTTTGGGCATATGTCTAGGGGGAACTCTGATAGTTTGGAGAAAATTTTTCTCCTGGGAAGTGTCAAAAGGACAAGGTCGCTTGGACGTCAACCGACATGATGGAGCGGCACAGTCACTGAATTATCTGAATCATCACTGACGAATGCCTGTAGAAGAGCACAAGACCGTTCCAGATGGAGGAAGACTGTTTACAGACGAGCCATGTCTGGAGTCAGGGGTAATTACCATCTTTAAACATAAGGCGCAGATTGAAGAGAGAGGATAAAAAAGAAAAACTAGAGGATTTTCTGAATATGCATAGTAGTTCCAAGATATTTCAATTTATATTTTTGTGATTCCTTTAGATTGATAGTATATTGAAAAACTGTTACATATGAAGACTGAAGACTACTAAGAGACATTGTACAGATTTATATGTACATTAAACGTGTTGTCCAGATGTTTATTTTACTTTATGCTTTTTGGAATAATTTGTATACGCAGTATTTTTTAATAATATGCATACTTCCAATTACTTTTATGTTATATCCGAACTCAACACAGGGCTCTTAGCCTCGTAAAGTTAAGGATACGTTTTTTTGTAATATATATTTCAATATAAATAAATAAATAAAATATTTTAAAAGTGAATAAACAAATATATATAACATAATAACGAACGAAAAAGCGCTAAAAATAAACAAATGTATTTATTAAATTGATGTATTTTATTTCAACACTTGTTTTAATGAACTCGTAGGGTTTAACAATAAAAACTTCAAGTTTTGGGAGTTTTGAGGTGACTTCTAACTTATTCAAATTAGTTGCAGTTTCAACTCCAGCCGAAACTAGAACAAAAGCCAAAATTCGATTTCGGTTTTGGCTGAAAATCTTGTTTCGGTTAATCACTAACGAGAAATAATAATTTATTTATGAATGAAAAAAACAAAATACGGAACATTTCTCTGATTTATTTTTTTTGTTTAAACTTGCATAAAAAATAGTTACATTTAGCATTCAATTCATTTGTGGATATCACACGTTTAAATCTTCATCATCATTCCCCTTTCTGCAACCAGTAGTGCACAGCCACCACAAAGTAAAGGTAATCAGTCTTACGCTTCAGGTGTCAGTCCAGTAACGATGAAAAATTACAGTTTAAACAACCTTTTAAAATAAATTTTTCTTGTGTATCTAACTCAGAAACTTCAGAACGACAAACAAACGCGTCATCTACCACACAACTAGGCGTACTTATCTCCACTCGATTTCCTTGTTCAGAATTTTCACCCGGGAGCGGCCGTCGAGTTGAAAACACTTGTCCAGGGTTCTGGTTTTATATTGACTACTTCACTGTGTAAAAGGCATAAATGCTACCTAGGTATTATTGTTTATAATGTTTTTATAAGCAACTCAGTATTGTCATCAGGGTGTTTCGTTTATGCAAAATAAAATAAAATAACTCACTGAACAAAAGAAAATTTTACGTCAAACGTGCATTTTTGATATTGAGACAAATCTTGAATTAATGACAAAATATTGTTAAATTAAAAATCTTATTTTATTTTATCGGTTTTAAAGTTTCAGGAAAATTGGCTTATTTTTTAAACGAATGTATTGTTAATTCATAGAAATAAAACCCCTAGATTATATTATTAATTATTGTATATAATTCTAAAGAATGGTAGGTAAATATGTTTTTTTTAAAAATAATTAAACAAAATAATTGTCATATTATAAATTTTTGTATAAGGTAGATTTGCCGTATATGTTAATAAAATGATAATAAAAAAAGTACGTTACATATTTTGTCATCAATATTTGTTGAATTTTTTTAAAAATCATCATCATTCCCCTTTCCGCGCCTAATGGAGCAAAAGGCTCTTGATTGGTACACTAATCGCAGCTTAGTTAGATCATGTTTTGTTACATGAAGGTCAGATGATCAGTCTTACGCTTCAGGAGCCTGCTCAAGGACTATAAAACATTTTAATGTAAAAACACATTTTTAAATAAATATTTCGTGTCAACCATGCCAGGAATCGAACCCGAGAACAGGTAGGCAAATGCACTGACCGATACACCACGAGGCCAACTTTTTTTATAAAGAGTTATTTAAAGTTTACAATTGAGGTGGATGATTATTTGTTTGTGCCGCACTAAGGTATTTTTGCTTTAGGTGGGTTGATTTTTTATAATATATATTCAACAGGTAGCACAAGGGGCTCTCATATCTTTTATCGACAGTCAGACAGCCCACTTATAAGTTTTGTGATTAGAAGAGATCCCAGCCTAGCTATTTAATATTTTTGAGCATTGACTTAGAAGGAGCTATCCCCGAGCAGCGGTTAAATTAACATTTTCCTACATACAATACTTTTACATGCTTTTCCAATATATTTGTTATGACTAAATCGGAAATCTAAATCAAGACTTTATGTATATTAATATAGTATAACCACGACTGCACTTTGGAGGTGGACCAAATTAATTGCAAGAAATCTGAATGCAAATAAATTATGCATTTATTTGAAGCACCTAGTTAAATTTGTTTATGACACCATGACAATTTATTATTAAACGCAAATACCGCTTGGTTGCCCGGAATAATTAGCTGTCTGGAGAAATGTTTAAGAGGTATTGTAGTTAATTATAAGAATCTAGCTCTTAAATCGTCATAAGGTTGGCGTTATTTCAACTCTTGTCATATTAATTTTTAATTAATTTACATATTTACTTTATGTAAAAGCTAGTTTGCTTCATGAACAATAAACTAAATTTATCTAAATATTTAGTAACCTTAACCCTTCATTTGTATATCTTATTTTCGTAATAACTCTGCATGGCGTCTGTGATTTTGACCTGAAATTAACTATGTTTCGTAGGATTCTCGTAGGAAGCTCGTTATCAAAATGGTCAGCCCACAAATGTTGGACCAATATTTGGAATGAAAAAGATTAGTCCCAATAAATTCAACCGGCCTAAATTTGAACTAATAAGGAAGTACACTCCTTCGGGAAATTGAATACAATTTTTTTTTTACATGCGGTAAAAATTAGAGGATTAAATTGTACGGCAAAAAAAATGTAAATAAATACGAACTACTTTGAACGAAGTCATTAGTTCAAATGAATAAACCAATGATAAGAGAGTTGTGTAAAATTTCCTGTTCTAGATAATTCAACGAACCAATCGGACGAACCGATCGAAAAGAAGCGGAAGAGAAGATAAGACGCCACACGCGAAGTAATCGAAAAAATACGAAACTTAAATAAAAATCATAGCGCTAATGATACGATACGTAAAAAAAATTTTTTGGCTTAGTTTTGAAGTTTTTTAAACAAAAAAAAAACTACTGAATTTCATCAACTATGTGTGTATGCATGCCAAAAGCGATTGCATCGAAACAACATAAAGTTAAATAAAAGTGACATTTTTGTCAAAATGAGCAAACGAGTTGCACGACAAAAAATTAGCGCAAAAACTTATTTGGGCCATTTTTATGAAAATGTAAGCTATTTAATTTAATAAATAAAAAAACTTGGTTTTTAACCATTTTTTTGTTTCCTCTGACTGGTTTCAAAGCTAAACAAGCTTCAATCTCAAGGTTTACATAACTAGTGAATTCTTTCCTATTTTATTTTATGTTATCAGTTTGTTGCCAATGAAACAAATAAATCAAGTTTGTTTTATACTTGACAGGATGGTAATGTGAGCTGCATACGTTCGAAACTAGCAAGAGTGGATTAAAAAGCTTGTTTAGCTTTGAAACCGGTCGGTGGAAAAAAAATAGTGGTTAAAACAAAGTTGTATTTTTTTTTATTATAATGAATAACTACAAAGTTAGTGCTTTAAATATAAACTTTTAATATAAGAAATCAAATACTGTTTTGAGTCTACTGAAAAAAATATTTTATTTTTAAAATTACATAATTGGATTGAATGTCCTTAATTTTATCTTCACATAAGTTTGAAAATACCGTAACAAGGCGAAACAATTGTCCCGAAATTTTATTGTAAAAATAAAATAAAGTGTTCAGTAGACTCAAATCAGTGTTTGGTTTCTAATATTATAAGTTTAAATATGGAGTTCTACAAAATAAACACCAAATCAATAAATATTTTTTTTTTTTTAAACCTTAAGACTAAGAATTTTACTATTTTATTTCTAATTATTGCATCAATGGTGGATTGCCCGAAGACGGCAAATTGAATAAGATGCTTAAAAAGTTTTTAGATGGTACGTTAATTAAAAAAAATAAATAAAACAAACAATCGAGACACGACAATAGTGGATATCTATAGCGTGTGAAAAATCATTGTATTAGTGCCATAACCCAGGGAGAAAATACAGAAATAAGTCAGACCGCGTATCTTCTTAATGTTTAGAAACATATGTTCTAAAAAAATGTATACATGTAAGTTGTACGTGTAAGTGATATTGTGCCTTTGATGATTTGCTGATCTCATATTTTTAACAGATGAATATTATGTATATTTACCTAAGATGGGTGCTAAACTTAACTTTAAATTTTAATTTTGACTTTTTATTTTATCTTTTCATTTCAACTTTTTAATTTTCATTTAATTTTTACTTTTAATTTTGATTTCAACTTTTAATTTTCATTTTGACTTTTAATTTCAATTTTGATTTTAACTCTTAATTTCAACTCTTAATATTTACTAATTCATATGTTCGTTTACAACCTGCATCTAATTAATTATGGTCGGTTGTGAACTTTTACTAAAAAATATAAATGTTCATGGAAGCTGAGAGAGAGGGAAGGAAAATATAGTTGTAGCGATACAATATCTTCTCCCTTTTATGTAATTTTTATTTAATATTAATATTTTTATGTGTTTATTTTTTTAGAATTTAATTATTTTTTCCCTCTCTTCCTACATGCATAATAAATTAATGTGAAATCTGTAATTGATCTTACTTTTTTTAATTGTTCTTTTATACCTTGTATTTATGAAAATACTGTATGATTTCCTTAATAAATAAATAAATAAAGTAATTGAACACTCTAAACCGAGTAGTCAAAATTAAGTAAACGCAATAATTTTCCTCCACCATAAAATAAACATATTTTTCGAAAATTGAAAAAATAAATAAACGCATCACATTGATTTATTTTCGATCATTAGATTTAGAGTGCCTAATTACTTAAGCACCCACTCCATAAAAAACAGCATTTGTTGAAATTAATTAATTATATAATATTGTTTTAAATTATTTTTTATTTTTATACATTTGGACCCTTACGTGTCATGTACAAGGCTAAGATACTCGGAGAAAAAAATCATTTTTGTTTGCCTTGGAAATGGGAGGTTCGATCACTGATTTTGGTTTATTACCTTTATGATTCCAATCCAATGTTGCAAAGTCCAAGAACAATGGAGCGTGGTAACTACTTTTAACGACAGTGTGGATATCTGTTAAGGATATTCCATCTTTCCTGCATTCTGCTTTAAGATTATGGCGTTGTAAACCAAAAAATAGGCACTGAAATAACAGATGTTCGATACTCTGGGAAGAAATATCATTGCATGGACAAGAGTCATCATTCCTTAATTAAAACCTATATAGGTGATTTCTCACTACATAATATCAAAGCCTGTAAATGCTTAGACTTCTGTATTCCCTTTAATAAATGTTCTTCATCTGTATTGTAATATATTAATGCCAAAGTACTAACTATAAAAAAGTAATTAGATCTTCCAAATATACACGAAAAGAAACTCAATCTTTTTTCAAATTATTGAACTACAAAAAAATATTTTAAAAATACTCATCCGATAACCCTAAATTGAGTTCAGCCCCTTGATCGTTATTTAGGGGTTAATATAAAACAATTCAATTAATGGACACTTGAACGTCAAATAAACGTTCCCCAATTTTACCGCATATGACGTTGAAGGAGAAGATACATTCTGTAAATAAAATCAATCTTAAAGGGAAACTTACTAGGTAAATAAATTGAAGAGATACGTAATTTATTATGGAACCATTCAACCGTGAATTAACATTTTCCGAGTGAAAGAAAAACTTTACATTACACATAGTATACTCAAATCTAGACAGCTAAACTGATATATATTTCAACTGAAACGAAGGAATTATTTTTGGCATTGTTTTGTAGGAGACATTGACCCACAACCACGGAGGAGGGCTATCGACTCGTTGGCTACTTTCAGGTAAAAATCACAACAGAAAATCGAGTGGAGTTTACGTTCGCTTACTATGTTTGAGGTCGATATTTAGCAGGATGGACGTCACACATTAATTTTAAAGGTAGTTCGGCATGGCAATATTTCTTTTATTAAAAAAGAATTATATGATTACGGAATTAATCTTTTCACGACTTGTATGAAGGGCGTCGACGAAAATATATATTTTTTAATAACTGAAATAATAAATTCATTGATGTTTTAAAATTAACATGAAATACCACGATAGAAATTGATTTTTGTAACTAAATTGAATACAAGTTATTAAACACAATTTTTGCTACTATTCCTGTATTTGCAATATGGTCACGAGGAAGTAAGATAATATCCGACCTAAATAAACCTAACTTATTTTTTCAAACTCAATGTTGAAAGGGACAATGAAAGCAGCCGAGTTAAAACTATTGAAATTCTGGTTTATTAAATAGAAATTTAGAAGTAACTCATTCATTGATAAAAATTAATGTATTTCATCTTCTTCGATGGCGCTACAGTCCAAATCAAGCCATGGCCTCCTTCAGTTTTTGCAATTAGCAGCTCAGTCTGGGTCTTCTAAACTTTCTTTTACCCCCGGATGTCCAGTCACGATAATCTTAGTTACTCACACATTTGGCATTCTTTGTAGGTGTCCAGTCTATCTCAACTTAATCATCTTTGAGTGTGTCAAGATACTAAGAGCTTCATAGATGCTGGACAATTCGGCATTTTGCTTAATGCCCCTTTCTTCTCCATCTTTCACGGGACAACAGATTCCACGGAGAACTCTTATTTCAAATACGTCCAGCACTATCCATGGCAAATAGTTTTTCAGTATGAACAAAACCGATAGGAAGCCCCTCGGCCTTTAAAAAGACGGATATAGTGCTTTCACTGAAATATTTTTTAACTAAATATTTTTTTGCCGGTCTTTTTTGGAAATACAGATTTTCAATAAAGCTTACGATCCATATTTTTTTACGAACATGATTTTGATTGCTGATCGTAGAATAATATATTGTTAATTGTCAGTAATCGCGTCATCAAAAGATAGCTCACTTCGTCAACTGCAAAACTGCCGTTATCTGTCATGGCACCGAAAACATCTACGTACTACGCATGCATGCAACTTTTAATCCTAGAAACTTTCCCGTGAAATCCAGCAAATGAAATGCTCCAAGACTTGGCACAAAAATTATAATTTGGTAAGGTATTCAAAATAAAACGCTTTTATAAGATTTCATTCTACTTGAATTTTAAAAATATATATGGCGCTTATCATCTTGTTAACTTAATAATAATGCAAACATAATAAACAAGAGTTAGGGTTCAAGAAACTGTACAAGATCATATACCATTTTCTGAACCGTGAAATACGAGTTTACGCCGTTGATTTCTTCAAAATGTTATTGAATTCGTATATGAGTGATATATTTTTTATTGATTAAAGATTAGGAAACCAGGGGTCGTTTTTATCGGAAGTCATAAATAACAATCGAGATGATTTATCTAAAGGAACAGCACATAAAAATATACTAGAATAAGGTAAATATACACTTTTGTAGTAAAAGTACTAAGCCGATAGAATGTAGATTGTTGGATTTAAAAAAAAAAGATCGTAATTTCATTATTTAATACCGGTATCATATCGAAAGTGAAAAGAGAAAATTACTAAGCGACATGTGAGGGTACTATGTGTAAACCCGGCAAAATCCATCTTTCTTTATTTTGAGCAAATCACAAAAAACTCATGCAATACTTAACTTCAACTTTTTTTTAAACATCAGTTTTCTATGATAATCATTAAATATTTTATACGTAAGCATGATATGTCAAGAAACAGTAGTGATATAATAAATTATTTTTTTTACATTCCAACTTTCCAATACTCAAGTAGAGGTTGTCATGTTTGCAACAAACCCGATTATTCAAAAGTCAAGTTCTTACAAATAAAGCCGTATTTTTAAACAATGTTATGATTATTGTAAAAAAATGTTTAATGAATTAGTTTCAATTAATATCTAACTTTTTTTAGATTTTGGATTTTGCCGGGTTTGCAAGTAGTACCCTCATATAGTCAACGAACTTTACAAAAGAGCCCATCAAAGTTTTCTTTTAACAAATAAAAAATAATATATTTGACATCTTCATTTAAATTAAGTATAAATTACGCCAATAGGTATATACAAGATTTTCTTTTTTACTAAAAAAAAATGCATTAATAAAAAACAAGTGGTTCAAAACGCTTTCCAGCCTTAATAAACAATAAATCTGGAAATAGAATGTCGAGTTCTTTTAGAAATAACTTTTTCAATTTTAGAATAGTCGTTCAATCTGACAAAAATCGCGTGACCCTTTCGTAAAAATAGAGTGATACGTCCTTTTAAGAGAAACAAAATAAAAGGTATAATACTTATCCCAGAAACCCGGATAAAGAACGAGCCGGTATTAACGGGGATTATACCATAAGAAGGTGAAATATATTTATTTCAATCGCTTGAGAGAATTCAAAAGACCCAAACTTACACTTGGGTTCAACTCACCTGGATTATGGAAATACACGAAACTAGGAGATTAAAGTATAGAAAAATTGCCTAAGCGAGCATGTGATTTACCCTCATAAACGGAAGTAAAAGGGATCGACCTGCGTGTTTTTAAATAGATTTAAAATATCTTCTTTTGCTCTACTCCTAAAGAGAGCATGTGGACATTACCAAATGCCTCCAGGATACATCATCACTAGCCAGCCCTCTCACCCCCTCCCACGTCAATCCCGCGTCCCAAAAGCAGAAAGATTGTCACCAATGGTCTTTTAGGACGCCGGGGGCCCGTAGACGTGGAAAAGAGGCACCTGCAGCACGTGTCCAAGTAAGGACCACCACCGCACCACCGCACCACCGCACCCTCAAAACGCTCGTCATAGTGGCTGCTTCATAATAGTTATGAAATCGAATAACTTTACACCTAATATTCTCTTCAGGTACTTACTCTCAAAACTCTGAAGGGTGTTTAGAGTTTTAGTAAGGTACCAGGATTAAAATCATAAATTATCAAAACAATTTCCTCGGTTCCGTTTAATTATCAGGAATGATAAAATATTTTTATTTGACCTAGACGGTTTAAAAAAAAATCTGTTAAAAAAAATCTGGTAGAACAAGGCTAGTTGAAACTTAAATTTTAGCAATCGCAATGAGTTTTTTTTCAAATCTGTGAGATTTGTCAAGAAAACAAACTGAGAACAAGTAAAATTCTAAAATTTTATAAGCCAGATTTGCATGAAATAAGATATGGTAGAAAAAATTATGCTAGCTGTGTCAATTTATTAGTACATACCTGAGGAATGCTCAAAAAGGCGCTGAGCACCCAAACCACTATCATGGAAATTGTTCCTCTGCTTCCAGTTGACAAGTTCTTCATCGGATATCTCACAGCCACAAATCTGTCCACTCCGACGAGCACGAGCACGAACGTGCTGAGATACAAGCTAAACATTTGCAGAAACTTGAAGATCTTACAGGCCGCGTTGCCCGCCAGCCACGCTACCGTGTAGCTCCATGCCGCTTCGCCAGCGAGGCAGAATATTGTGACCAGCAAGTCAGCAACGGACAGTTGAAGAATGAGGCTGTAGATGGCGCTGCAAGATGTCCGAGAAAAGCGCCTCGCTCGCTGGCTTCTTCTGATGCTGTATATGGTGGCAAGATTACCGGCGAGAGACAGCACAGCCAAAATTCCAAGCACGATGGTTCGCACGAGGTTATTATGGGTAAATGTTGGAGCGTGTTCCATACAAACACTCGTGCCATTATACAAAACACTGTTATTTACAGTTGAAGTCACGTAGCTTACATTCCTGCAATCGTCCGGCAACAATTCCGTTCCACTGGACCCGATATCCATTTTGTTTCAATCGCGTTCACATTTCAATCAATTATTAATAAATAATAGACTCAACTTTTGCTTTTATTTCATCGAGAAAGTTAAAAGGTCATTTTAGCTCTTAATCAATTCAATTTAAACTCTAACGGCTTATTTTATGTGATTTGAATTTGTAATCGCAGAATTAATGCAAAAAGCACAATTTTACTATTGTATCTACCGTAGAATTTAATGAATAACAACAAATCATCGATTAAAATAACAATTGTTTTCGATGTTTTACAAGAAAGTTTATTTCAAATACAACTCGACGAATGAATACTTTGTTAGTAAAACGTTTTTGTCACCACTTTTCAGGTTCTCTGAATATTGTTTACGGGTTTTTGTCCCTATCCTTTTGTATTTCAACCGCAGAAGCCGCAGAAGTCCATTTGAGCAAACCTGAAAAAAAATTAAAAGGTTATTAAGCTTCTAAACAAACACCCAAATAAGTGACTGAATGCAAAAAAGTGAACAAAAAGAACTGCGTATAAGGGATTTTTTATTTTTCTTGATTAATAAAGAGACGTACATTTACTGGAAAAAAAAACATTTTGCATAATATCTTTATGTAACATTGAAACTTCACAGATCACAGTGGTTCCACTTATATGTTCAATTTGTTACCAACCTGTCATAGAAATGGCACTACCAAGAGAGACAATGGCAAAACAAGAGAGTGGCTATTTGATCTAAATTTTAAATATTATGTATGAATGAAAAAAAATATGCCTATAGTATATTTTTCTTTATATTGAATGTTTGTGCGTGCTTTTTTCATTCCCTGTAGTTTGTTTAGTAGTATTTAGTATTGGATATATGGTGAAATTATACGTTTTTTGAAATACATCTCCAACAAGCCATATGAGTTGGCTCAGTGAATCTTGTAACTGAAAGTATATAATATGTAAAATATTTTACCTTTCTTGCATTATTATTTGCGTATTTTATATAAGGAAACGAAAAAAAACATATCCCTTTTATATGCCTTTATAACGCGGCGCCTATTAATTTAAATTATCAAAATGCTATTAAACTTTTGATATAATAAATTATAATTGCAGTTGTTGTTACGCAATGCTGCTATTATTAAGTCTATTACTTATAATGGCAGCTGTTCGCCACTCAAAGTAATTAATCCTAACAAATGAATTAAAATAAACTTCTCTATAATGGTGGCCATTAATAACTACATCAAGAGGTCCGATGGGAAAATTAACAAATGATTTTTCGTAACTATCAATACTCGTGATAGTAGCAGAATACAACTATTCATTTCAGTACATTGTAGTATTTGAATTTGTGCCAAATCGGTTACGAGGCGTTTATTTGGAAATTTAAACTTAATAGTCCGATTAGATTAATTTATACACATAGTTTTTTTTGAAAAAATCTTTTTTGTGTTTTTTATTTTTTGTTTAAGAAGGTAAAAAAATAACGAATATTTGAAATATACTTAAAATATAAGCGATAAATACTTCAACAAACTTTAGTCCATATTGAGAAGAAAAAAAACGCAACAATAATGTATTTTTTATTGCATTGCATTACTTAAAAAACTCATTTTTACAGGAAAGCAGATTTACACACCAACGCTAAAACTAACTTTCACTAGTAAAAACAAAAGCACAACTCAAAGTTTACTCATTTGTGACTTGTGGCATCAAATTTGAAATGTTTTCGGAAATGACCATGGACCAATTAAAATTTTTATACTATTATGTCACGAATTTAATTAAAAAAACAGTGTAACATCGAAATTTTTTATCAAATAATATATTTTAAAGAATGATGTCGTTAATTATTCGGATAGGAACTATGCGTCAATGCGATTCGTGCCATTATTATTGCTCAGTGGCCCTATTCTGTAACTTATTTGTTACGTTAATTCATTCGTATCATGTAAGAGGGAACAAGAACAAAATACGGTTTTGATTGCGTTAGAGTGATGTGGATATATGACGAACGAACAAAATTACGAAACGAACTTGTGACAGAAAAAGCCTCCTGGTGCAATATGTATGTGTAACCAAAGCTTATTTTATTGAACATTAAATGAATTCAACTGCTTTCTGAACTTAATAAATTAAAAACAATAAATTGAGTAAAATAATTATTTGCACGACCGTCATTTTCGATGATAAAATTAAATTAACTTTTAATAAAAAATTGACATTGAAGCACTAATTTTGTGGTAAATTATTATTTTATACGTATATATAAGTATATTTGTTTGAATTCTTTGAAATTTGATTTTTAATTAAAACATTTCTCTTATATCCATATTTTTTTCTTTTTTAAGATGCAAAGTTTCACTTTTTATTTTGCATTGCAGTATGCTATTTTTTGTTTCTAAATGTATACAAAAAAAGTGTTGTTTATTTTTTTAATTATTACTTACTGTGTTTGTACTTTCCTGTATACTTTTTATAAATGCCCCTTGGGCGTATTGTGAAGTTAAATTAATAAAAACAACGTTGTTTTTAACAACTTTTTTTTTTTCTACCGACCGGCTTCAAAAAAAAATAATCATAATTACAAACAGGACACTGGACATAAAGTTCTTAATGTAAAAAAAATAGACAACGTGGAAATCTTAGAAATTAAAAAAAAGTTTCATCATAAGAAAAAAATAATAAATAAACAATATTTTCTTTATTCCACTCCTGTCTAGTTTTAAATATAGTATCCATCTCACATTACGCTTCCCATCCTTGCACGACAAAAATACTTTATTTAATAGCTCCATATGTAGTATTTAGTAAACATTAAAAAATAAAATAGGATAGAATTTATGAGTTAAGTAACTTTGATAAAAAATAGTTTTTTATGATACGTAATAAAAAACGTTAATATAAATATATGTATTGAATAAATATTAAAATTGAATTCAGAAGTAATATTGTACATTTATGTTTTTGTCTGAATACATTTAAAAAAAGAAGCTTGTTTGGCTATGAAACCGGTCGGTAGAAAAAAAAAAAAAAAAAAATTTTTAGCTGCTTCAAATTGATAAATGAGATTGTCTCGATAACTTATCTTACACAAAATTTCAATTTCCAATCAGAAAAACGAGATAAAATTTCCCATTTTTGTGTACACAATTAGAGTATTTGTCGTCAGCGTTTTCTTTAAAAAAGAATAAACTCAATTGGAAACGAGCGTGGTGACATTGATACCTTTGCCAAGAAACTAATTACTCTTAAAAAGGAGCTAAACTTGAAATTCAAGAAACCCCGAGAGATATTGAAATAAAAGAGATAAAAAACAATGGTAACAAGTTGAAAATCAAAAACATAAACAGGCAATCAATATAGAAAATACGGTTAATAAGAGAAAAAATATAATTTAACATATGTGTTCTTAATGTTTTTTACGCCCGAGGAACATTTTTTACATGACCGTGTATACACCGGCAATATATTTATAAAGAAAATGTTTGTAACGAAAACGTACCGTTTAAAAATATATAGGCAAAAGATGAAACAAGACAAAAGGCCAATAAAAATAGGAAAAAATAGGCTTCGCGCAACAACGTAAAAATAAAATATTTAATAAACATGTCGAAATTGAGAAAAACAACTAGTCAATTACGTTGAGTTAACGAGATGGGAGAAAATGACCCAAAAAATTATATTTAATAATCTAGTTGTATTTATTTTAGACTGAAGGTGCTAAAGTAATTGAACATTCAAAATCTATGATCAAAAATACGTTAACGTTAGAATATATCTCCACTATAAAATAGACACTTTTGTTTGTGTTTTTTCTTGAAATGAACGCATTACATTTATTTCATTTATACCATAAGATTTACAATGTCACATTACTATATCACCCAGCCTATTTCATTACATAAAAAAATATAAAATTGTTTTGTCAAAAAAATCGCACAAATAAAACTATTCAATATGTACATTCCCATACAGAAAGTCGTAACAAGATTTGGAGCTTTCCAAAAAATATTTTCAGTGAGTTCATGTCCGCCTTGTGGTGTAATGGTCAGGGCATTTGCCCACCACGCAAGAGGCCGCGGGTTCGATTCTCAACATGTAATATTTATTTGAAAATGTGTTTTTATACAATAATATTTCATAGTCTCTTGACTGGCACCTAAAGAGTAAGACTGATAATTTTACCCTCACACAACAAAAAGTTATCAAGATCCGCTGCAATTGGAGTTGCGAGTTCATAAAATAAGAGTTTTCATCTATTACGGTTGTATCATAAGGGTAAATTTCCAAGGATTGTACAAGTCCAGACATCAAGATAAAATAAGGGTGAATTATTTTTTATCACGTGTATTATTTGTTAATAAAAAAAAATAACCCGAGTTTTATAAATTGTTGAAATTAAAAAAAAAAAAAAATTTGAAAAACGTTTCGTGTATTAGCAAATATCAAAACCTACCGGAAACGGTTGATCTTTAAAACGGTTTTCAGGTAATTGGAGAAAATACTTTTGCTGCAATATTTCATTGTCTCTGAGGCGTAAGACTGATTACCTTACCTTCATGTATCGTTTAGTTTCCTTTCGCATTGCACTACGATGATGTTTTACAGATATTTTAAAATTTACGCTTAATTTACAATATTCTCAAATTATTGAGATAGTTAATGTAGGCATATTGTGAAAACTCACTGCATTTAAATTTATAAAAATGTTTTCTAGATATCCGGAGACTAATCTATCAAAATGTCTTTGAACTCACAGTAAAAACGTCTTCATCCACAATTTTATTAGCCCTAATATTTTCTTGGATTATTATATTTATTTATTTAATTATTTTTAATAAAATTGCATTTTTTTACACCATAACAGTTCAGGAGACCTAATCACAGTGATGAATTAAAGAACAGAACACCCAGTAATGTTTGTGTTCTCACCCTGTATCGAACTTAGCAGTAATCCCCTTTTTTAAATTTTTATACAAAATGTCAAAAAACCCAAATACAATGGCAAATCGCGGAAGTAGAAAATCTAGAAAAATACAATTTTCATTTATTTTTGTTTGTTTATATGATGGTATTCTACACGAATGGGTGTTTGTAGAAGAATGGAATTAGGGTGGGAGTTAGGAAGGATTTAAACTAGCTTCAGCCAATACAAGCGTTGATTGTTTCACCACACGTAATCTTTATATTTTTTAATTGATTGATCCAAAAAAATGAGATGAAAATAAACATCGGAAAAAAAAATTGAGGCTTTCTTTTGCTTTTTCTGTCCTGAATAATAAATGAAAAATATTTTACATTCTGTTTGTACCAAAATAATAATTTGAATATTTTTGGTATTTTTTATAATTTCTACTTTAATAGTGATTTTACTTTAATTTTAAATAAACAATGGGTCACGAACTAATGATTAAATACACAAAACACGTGTAAATATTAAATTCCTTTATTTTCACGGGCGTTCAAATGCACGAAAAGATTTTCTGGGTTATTATACCGCGTGTTGTTGCATCATCCGTTATGATGGACGCTGTAATGCGAGCCGTATCGTCGGTAAAGAATTCGAACGACACACGGGATAGTAACCGGGAAAAACTTGTTGCGCATATGTTATTTTAAAATAAAATACGTGCATTAAAAATGCATTTTTTTTACTTTTTGCTGAAAACATAAAAATATATTTAAAAATAAAATCTAATTAAGACTGTGTCAAACTCCAAGGAGATCTCGATAGATTTACTTTATATTGTAAACAAAACTTACTAAAATTGAATATTAAAAAATGCTCTGTGCTCACATTTTCAAGGAACATCTTTAAAATTGTCCATAATTATTGCCTTGACTATCAAATACTTACTCAAGTTAATGAGATGCGGGATCTCGGGGTTCTACTTGACAATAAGTTTGAGGCACATTTAACTCAATTATGAAAACATCATACCAAATGTTAGGTTTCCTCATCCGCATAGGGAGAGTTTACTTTACTTTACACATTTGTTCGAAGTCAATTAGAATTCGCATCTCCCGCTTGGAGCCCTCAATACAAAAAATACATTAGCCGAATTGAATCTATGCAATTAAAAATTTTATCGGATTGCAATTTTAGACGGTTGACTCAAAATACAGATCCAGATGAATCTACAAACTTACCTAAACTACAAACTCTCCAAACTCGAAGGAACATGGCTGACGCCATTTTTATGTATGAAACTTTGAATAACATGATAGATTGCCCTAAAGCTAGGGTTTCTTAGGACAGCGGTGCCCGTATTTTAACGGCCGTAGTGAACGGTGATGCGGTGGATAACCGTCGTAACGGTGACTAGAGTGTGGTTTCCTAGGAAAACGGTGTTATCAACACTATTTAACACCGTTTTTCTAGGAAACCACTCTCTAGTCGACGTTACGACGGCTGTCTACCGCATCACCGTTCACTACGGCCGTTAAAATACGGGCACCGCTGTCCTAGGAAACCCTAGCTTAAGATTCTATCACTTATTAATTTTAGAGTCCCAGTAACACAGACCGGAAACCAATCTCTTTTTAAAATTTCTAAATGTTCCACTAAATCTTTTCAAAATTCATTTGTAAATAGAACCTGCAATATTTGTAATAAGAAATTAAACTGTATCGATATTAATTACATATCAACAATATTTTGAGTTTTTCCAAATTTTTGTAGACAAGGACTGGATTCAACTCCCTGGGGAGCTGTTTATATTAACATATTACAACAGAGATGAACCATTCTGTCTATATTTGAACATCTATATTCCTTCAATTCTTTCATCTGTTGATGTTTGTGAAGTTAAAGAGCTGAAACCTTTATTTCTGCGGGTGAGATTCATCTTATTCAATTATTTCACCTACATACTAGGCAAAGCCTGAAAATATTATTTTTTCAATTTCTATACTTCTTCATGGACCAAGTAATTTATCAACAATATTTTGAGTTTGTCCAAATTTTTGTAGACAAGGGCTGGATTCAACTCCCTGGGGAGCTGTTTATATTAACATATTACAACAGAGATGAAGAACATTTAAGAGAAAGTGATATATGAGAAGGTAATGTGAATGTTACACAGTGTGTAAAGTGGCCACTTAAACCAGCCATTGACAGGTCATAAGCCCTGTAGATGCCTAGACTTCCATATTACCTTCTCTTAAATGTTCTTCATCTCTGTTGTAATATGTTAAAAACATATCTTTAACTTCCTTTAAAAGTGAGATTTCTAAAGATAATTCAAGTTATGATGTTGCGCCTTGAATCCGCAGCCTATATTATGAAGGGTATGAGCAGTTCTGTATGTAGGCACATTATAAATGTACACTGTATGGTCAACTATATTTGTATTATATATATTATAATGTGCAACTGTGTGACCAACATTCAAAAGTGGATATATTTTGAATAATATGTATTATATTTACATTTCTAGTAATATTATAAGTTTTGTATGATTAGTTATTTTATGGTATGTTTAATTTTTATGTGACAACATTTACAACAACAATAGTATGTGGAAGCCTCAAATTGGGCTTTATGATATGTATTTATGGTATAATTGATTAAAATGTAAAGTATTGGCAACCAAAATATACTCCATTGATAACGCATCATTTGTAATGTTTCATATTATATATAATACAAAAATGAATACCTGAACATTTCAACGAACATAATAACAAATTTGTTCTTGGTATTTTTGTACGCAGATAGAAAAATAAAGCGGCAAATAAATTTGTAAACGGTGTTTCGCGGCCAGACCGTGAAATTTCAGAGAAGCATTCTTCGAGATTTAAAAAAAAAGTCCTCCAACTTTTTTTCCAAAGACTCATTATTTTAAAATATTGTAATAATTTGAAAATGGAGGCAATCTTTACTGTCTCAGATTAGCATCCCTTCCATAAACCTCTACTCTTCCCCTACCCAGCCGCTTCCCTAGTCCGCGTCCGGTGCGTATCGCTTCGTTGGTCAAATATGTTTTTAATCTCTACCTTCTTTTACTGAAAAATGTGATTTTTAAAAATATCTTTATAAATTCATAAATATGTTCCCCGGAAGTTTCGCGGTATGGCCCTGAAAAACCGTGTATATACATACAAAAATAATTACTCGGCAAAAACAATGAAACAGATAGCGAGACTAAAGCATGGCTGTTAATTTTTCTGAATGGATTTAGTGGATAATAAAGACCATCGAAGCCGCGACAGATTTCTAACAGTTAGGCTGTGACAGCATGTCGTTAATCTTTATCACAGATGTGTTTATATGTATTTTTTCAAATCTAGCTTCTTTTTTTAAATAAATTACCAGCGTTGTTCAATATAAACATACACATACATATTTATATGTGTATGTAATTACTCTATGACCGCATCTATACAAGTATATTTAAATTGATTTTACCTATTCTCATAAACATAGAATAATGTTATTCAATGTGTATGCAGATAATTGGTAAAATTCTGTAATGAAATTTGGTAAGGTATCTAAAACAAAACACTTCATTGGATTATATTTTTTTCAAATATGTGTGACGCGTTTCGTCTTGTTAGTTCAATAGAATACCAATGTAGAGTTTCCAATATTTAAAAAAATAAACCTCTGTAAATTAAATAAAAATAAAAATCGAATTATTTTATTAATTTTAAAGCTGTACCACTACTAATATTTTAAATAATGAAAAGACTTTCCCCATATACCCATAATGTTCCCAATAGAATGCAATCAGTTGATTTTAATTGCCTTTATTGATTTTAAATTACTTTACTTTTCTTGGTCTATATAAAAATCCTTAAAACTTGTTAAATACCCCCATAAACTATTAACATTATTAAACACCTTTATCATTAAACAGCAATAAGTGTTAGTTTATAAGGATACATCTCAAATATTAAGGTCAATTTGATAATGTCGTAACAAGACGAAACGCGTCACATATATTTAAAAAAATAAAAAGTTGAATTAAATCCAATACAAGTGTTTTATTTTGGACAACTTACCAAATTTTATAGTATTTTATTTTCATTTTAAAATTTGGAACTCGTTTTGCAACGCGTTTTTGTACTGAATAAATCGCACCTCCGATAAAGAAAGATCAATTGCCGTGAACTTAATGCTTTATCAAAATTTTATTTGTAAAGCTCTTATCAAAAATCTTCAGGTTAACAGTAAATATACTGACTTCAGCAAGGCGTTTGATAAGGTTTCATACAAAGTAAAGCTTGCCAAATTATTTGGTTTAGGATTCCTTAAACTGTTTCTCGATTGGTTTCGGACCTACCTGTTGGACAGATTGTTGTATGTTAAAATTAAAAATTCTTTATCTAAATGCTTCTTTGCAACCAATGGTCTACCGCAAGGCAGTCATCTGGGTCCTATATTGTTTTTATTAACAACACAATCTCACGTATCCGAGTTGCTCAAGTTTTGCTGTTTGCTGATGATATAAAAATATATAGAGAGGTAACTCTAATTTGCAATCTAACTTAAATTGTTTGAATGTATGGTGTAAAAATAACAATTTATTCCTCGATGTTGACAAATGCAATTTTTTTACTTTTTGCCGAAACAAGAACCCAATTGCTTTCAACTACACTATAAATTTAGAGCGAGTGACCGATATGACCGATCATGGTATTATATTTGATGAAAGATAAAACTTTATTAAACATATACAGAGCATAACGAATAAAATAATGAAAACTATGGGGTTTCTGTTTCGAACAATCAGAGATTTTGACTTGGTCATTGTAATGGAAATTTTATAAGTTGTTTTAGTACGTAGCCAACTTGAATACAACTCGTTCAAATGGTCACCATATTATAAAATGCATATAAAGAATATCGAAAGAGTTGAAAATACATTTTTACGTTTCGTTAATTTTAAATTGGGTATTCCAGCTGAAGATATTAACTTTACATATAATGTTAATTAAATAAATATTAAAACGTACAAACATAAGAAAATATATATTATTTTTGGAATCTCTAAGTTCAGTCATATCACTCTACTTATTTGGGAATTACACTAGCTACGTTTTACACAGAGGCAGAGGGTGGAATACAAACTCTGTTGGCTCATGTTTCAGTAACTGCACATTTCAAGTCTGGAATATCTAAGGGAACTTTGCATTTCAGATGAACTAGCTGATATACGTCTTAAGCTTTGATCAGCTACATCTACGTCGAGAGAAAAGGTTATTATACCCCTTCGCAAACTGCGCACTTAATTTGATGAACGCGCATTTGCGGTCGCAGACCCTATAGCATGGAATACTCTCCGTGAGAGTGAAGTTAGTGATGTTTCGGAAAAATCTTAAAACCCACTTGTTGTCTAAATCATTTGAATAAATCCGTAGCATGTAAAAACAAGTTAATAGTTTTACTTAATTTACAAATTCAAAAAATTAAATTTATTTATTTATATGATCACTTTGTAAAGCGCTCTTAAGGTTTTGAATTACAAAAATTGCGCTATATAAGTTATCCATAATAATAATAATAATAAAAACAAATCACAAGTGCACACTCGCCAATAAAGGGAAAGCATGCGTTTGCAAATGAATACGCAAATGATACAGATGTATTTAATATAATGCTTTTGAATTTTAATATGCAGTGTATTAATTTATTATCTTCAAATTTAAATACCTAAATAATACTGTGTTCATTGAAATTATGCACTTTTAATTAACTTACGAGTATATCTGTATTATTAATAATTGTTTTTCTAACTACTTTGAATTTGAAGATTAATTTTATATAAAAAATGCACTTATGTTCTCTCCACTACGATAAATGTATGAACTATATCACTATATTTATGTATAATTATATATTATTGTATGAACTATATCACTATATTTATGTAAAATTATATATTATTAACTAACGTGTAAAGATGTTTAAATTTAAAAAAAAAATATATTCTTATTCTTCGTTTTTTATTTTGTGCTACTTTTGTGTAAAATACATGCTTGTCTTTGTATTTATATTTGTAAAACAAGGTGTTGAGAAAAACCTTCATAACTAAAAAACTGATTTTGAGTTAAGTATACAAAATAAACTATGTAAGAGCTAAAATAAAAACAAAATACGTTTTTTTGGCGTTATCAGTTGAATGGGACAAGCCGCATTGATTGGTGAATTTATATTTCAACTTTGATTAATATACTGCTTGTATTCGATTAAATTCAATGCCGCAAACGAATCATGCCTACTAGTAATATTATCTTCCAATGTTTACATGTCAATCACTTATTTTGTTTTATTTTGTATGGCAAGTATGTAATTTATTTTTTTTGCCAATTAACGTCGTATTTCGGCACTGTCTGAACTGAACTAAATATGGAAAATATAAAAGATATCTGCCACAAATAACTTTGTATGAATGCGTATGATAGTAAAAATAGATTTTCTAATACAAATCAACTACACAAAATAATTTGCATCGATCTTAGAACACATCCTGTAGTCTTGTTTCTTTCTCCCTCTTTATGATTACCGAATGGAGCTTCTCAGTACTATCCGTGGCCCTGTTATAGGTCCTGTCGGATATACGGATCAAGTAGCTTCCTAAAATATTTTCAAGGAATAAAAAAAAATTGTTATCATTTCGGCGAATTGATCATGTCTAATCAACTTAATCCCAGTAAGTGAAAAATTCATGTCCCTATTTTTTCAATCTAATGAAGTTCATATTATGTACTTCTGGATTACCTTCTTCCAACACGAAGATGCTAAGGCTACTCGATTATAGAGAGCTCCATCGGGCAGCTTTTCTCGTTCGGCAACGAGCAATTTTGTCCAAGGAGACTTGTGTCCTCAGGTGCGGATGTGGTGGGCAAGCAGTATGAAGAAAAGTCAGACCACGTGACCTCTTAAGATATCGGGCTATTTGGTAGGGAGCAAGCGCTCTGCATCCTCAGGATTAACTAGTGCTCGAGGACGAGGCTTCTTTTAAGTAACCAGATGTCAGCCTTTATAACTCTCTACGGGATTTAATTCCATCTATGACTATAGTTTGACGATAACTTTGTTTACATTTGTTTTATTTAACATAATTTGAATTATTACGTCTTCCGTGTTAAATATTTTTTGGTGTGTGCATGGGTGTCCTACTCCAATAATACAAGAAGGTCGACAGTATGTTTTGTACGGACTGCTTGTTAACGTAATAAAATAAACAATAAAAAACACTCACTTTGTGATATAATCTAAATATCATCGATAAATAGATAAAACTGTAATTTTTATGGTGTTAATATATCTTAATCTCTAAATTTTATTTATTTATTTATTCATATTTTACTCTTACAAACTGTAACCAATAATAAAAATACTGTGACCTCACTGGAACTTCCCGTGCCGAGGACACTTAACAATATACTTTTTTTGAAATGTTTTTACATTTAAGAATAAACAAAAAAGACTAACTTAATAAACAGAGATAATTAATAAAATATTCAGACTGTTTTAAAGACTAGGTAAATATGCACATCTATATTATTTATATTACAAAACCACAATGAAAATAACAAAAATCTAACATAAGCTATACACTTGTGGAGCGGTTGATTCAATATTGGTTTGGGCGAATGAGACAATCCATTTTACTTCTACCTAACTCCACTATCCATTTTTTTATAGCCTTTTTAAACATTTTCTCGTTACTCATTGACTGCCAGTTTCTTCGCCTTTTTCAGGTCTCCCCAAAGTCAGCAATCATTCTAGAGTAGGCATTCTGGTCCTGTGCCAACTGGAACAGCGCCTCAACCCCGCACACTTCCGTCCAGTCACGGGTGTTTCTCAGCCAGGACATCTGTCGCTTTCCAACTCCACGCTTTCCCTCGATCTTCCCCATCATGATTAGCTGTAGAAGCGCATATTTGCTTCCACGCATGATATGACCCAGATATGCGAGTTTTCTCTTTTTTATTGAGGACAGTAGTTCTTTTTCGGCACTGGCTCGTCTCAGCACCTCCACGTTGGTCACTAAATCTGTCTACGGAATTCTCAGCATTCTCCGGTGAAGCCACATTTCAAAAGCATTTAATTGGTTCATGAAGTTCACCTTGAGAGTTCATGTTTCAACCCCGTAAAGAATTATTGACCACACATAGCACTTGACCATCCTCTATCTCAGTTTAAAATTAAGACTATCACTGCAGAATAATGATTTCACACTATTGAATGCTGATCATGTTATCTCTATTCTGTATCTAATTTCCCTATCCGAATCCAGATCAGAAGTGATTTGACTGCCGAGATATTTAAAGTTAGTCACTCTCTCGATTGTTTGACCATTTATTTGCAATACGGCATTATTGTGAGGGTTTCGGCTAGACACCATCATCTTTGTTTTAGCCACATTGATGTTAAAGCCCATTACTCTACCAGCGTCGTCAATTTTACTAAGAAGTTCCTAAAGGACACATGCGTTGTCATCCAGTCAGTTTACGTAATAAAATAAACAATAAAAAACACTTACATTGTAATATACTCTAAATATCATCGATAAATATATTAGTTCTGCATTTTTTATGGTGTTAATATATCTTAATCCCTAAATACTATGTCTTTTGATGCAGATTTTATATCTCTTGAAAAAAAGCCAACTTTTTTTATCGGTTTGTTTACTGCTGTTAATTTTTAGCTGGTTGGGTGCGAACGATCTATCACAGACTAACTGAAGAGCCTTGAATAAATTTAGTTAACAATCCGATAGATATAAACTTTGAGTATGGGAATAATTAAAACTTACTTCATCTGTCAAGACACTAATGAAAACACAAACGCAGTAATAATACACAGCTAGTAAAGTTTTATTACCACTAAAATTGCAACACATTACGTAGTTTTATGAAGTTGAATTATCTCAGATTTTTATTATTTTACCAAGAACGCATTTCACAGTAAAGGTTTTGTGATCATAATAAATTTAACAGTATCAAAGGATTTTTGAATATAAAAGATGTGATTATCACACACTTTTCTAAGTTTTTGAAATGTTTTAATTTTAATGACAACATACTATATAAATTGAATAAATACAATAGCACAGCTTAAAGTGACACAACCAATAACAAAGCGTGCCTGTGAATTTGCCCTGACTTGCTGGAAAATTCGTGTTGATTTGGGGCATTTTCAATGCATTCATTACTATCGCATTATTAAATACATTAGTTAACAGGTGCCGTGGCGCAGTTGGTTAGACGGCCAACCGTGAAACTGGCGTCGCGGGTTCGATTCCCGCCAGTTGCAAGAAACAAATCCAAGAAATATTTTTGTCAAAGTACGTTTTTCATTCTTTTTCTTATTCTTAGAGGTGGAGGTCACTGCTATTCAACCTTCTGACGTCACTACGAGCTGTAAAAATCTATTGTGAATAGTTCTCGCCCTCCAAGCCTAGGTCTATAAAGAACCTGGCTACTGTCTGAAAGGCGAGAGTTTACATTTTGCTAAATCTCTTCCTCCAAGCCCAGGTCCGTAAAGTATCGGGCCATAAGTTAAAAGGCAAGCTCTTTAATATCCTCAGGTTTAACCAGTGGTTCCCCAAAGATGAGGCTCTTTTTATGATGTAAAGCATCACATTAACATAGAATGTGTATGTATGATTCCTCATCTGCACTGTAGAACCTACATCGAGAAGTTTTGGAAAGGTTCATTCTAGCGAGGTGTTTGTTTAATCTGCAGTGCCCTGTAAGAGCTTTAGTGATAACTCTCAGTTGGTTTCGGCTGAGTTTTATTAGGTCGAGGGCAAGCCTTTGCGAGCACCATTTTATCAGTTCCTCCGCTCTGCTTCCCAGCACACGACCTAAACTCGTTACGAGAAGAACATTTGGGCAACCCACAGTAAGGCTCAGGGCCTATTGGGGCTGTCTCAGCTCCCAGCCCTGCCAATTTATCAGTTGCCTCGTTACTGTCGATGTTTGAGTGTCCAGGTACCCAAATTAATGTCAAACTGTTACCGACACAATTAAGCGCCCGTAGACATTCCATTTTTTTACTACCTTCTTCCACATTTCCTGTATCATATTCTGGCAAGCCTCCAAATAGAGGGTTAGCGGGTTATTGCTTTAAATAAAATAAAATAAAATAAATATATTTATGTACTTAATAAAAAATGGTAAAATTGTGGCTTTGGTAAATATTTTATTTATTTTATTTTATTTTATTTATTTCGAATACAAACAGATGTACAGGTTAAATGAATATTTTAAAAAAATAAATATATAAAATGTATACATAGTAGAGCCTGCCATCCAATTATATGTATTCACTAAATAATACTGTAATAAAGCGACGACGGCTTGAAGTTTAAACTATATAAATAATAAATTTACTATATATTAAAATAAGATAAATATGGACAAAACAAGGAGATAGTGGAAAGGAAAAGAAGGAAATTGATAAGGAGTGGTAAAGGATGATTGAAGGAAAGTGAGAGTGGAAAATTGCATTTGATTTAATGATTAAACGAATTATGAATGAAGAGCATGAATCAAGCCTATTAATTCTCTTCTGTACATATTGTATGGAGTGTTAAATATATCAAGACTATCAAATTTTTTGTTAAATGTTTCACATATACGAGGGATTGTAGAATGTTTCAGATGATTAGTTTTAAATTTACGAATATAGAAAATATCAGAGAGTCTAGTTGGCCTGGAGGGGACACGGTAAGCAAGTAGATTAATGAGTTCCGGGGAATCGAATATAACTATCATTATTTTGTAAATTCTTCAGTCAGACTACACCGGCTCGGAAACAAATATGGAGATATTGATATGTTTCGTTTTCCAGGGTCCGTTATTAGATAAAAAAATTCTTACGGCGATAAAATCGGATAATATCGGGTTGTGGTCCCGTGGCTAGTGTTGCGGACTCACGGATCAGAAGCCCGAGGTTCGAACCTAACTTTACCCCAGTTTGATTTCCATTTTCTAATAGTGAATTATTTACAACTTGTTGGAAATGGCCATAAAATCGAAATATTTGGATAAAAAATAAGAACTCAAATACTTCTTTTTAAAAAAAAAAAACTAAACATAATTCGAATGCTGTATAAATCACTTTTTTTGCCTGTTATAATGTTAAGCTGTTATAATTTTTCAAACACATTAAATTATGTACCTACGAATTTTCATGTAGTATTTAATGTTTATTTGTGTATATCCGATGTAGTTCGAATAAAATCAATTAAATACTGATTATTGGATAAGTACCAACACGTGACTTATTATAATATCATGAAACGCTTAAATTATATTTTTTTACTACTACTACTACTACCATCACGCCATTTTCCCGTAGGGATAGGCAGAGAGAATGGAACGCTACACACGTCTATCCTGGCATACAATCCTAGCCTCTTCCACATTCATACATCTTGTCATACATGCCCTTCGGTTCTGTCTGCTTTTGACACGACTAGACTTAAGATTTGGTTTATCTGATCATGCCACGTCTTCCTTGGTCGTCCTCGTCTTACAGTGCCGTTCATTTTCGCCATATATACTTGTTTTACCATTCTTTCATCGTCCATTCGTTCTACGCGACCAAACCATCTCAGAGACCCTTTCTTAATCTTATCAATTATACTTGACTCAGATTTACACTCTCGCCTGATTTCATCATTCGTAACCCTGTCATACATTGATTCCCCACACATTCGTCCAAGAGATCGCATTTCAACCGCGTTCACTCGGCTTTCATCCTTCCTCTGCCAGTTCCATGTTTCACTTCCATACATAAGTGTTGGGACTAAAACTCCGTTGTGCACTGCTAGTTTAGCTTCGATTGACATATTTTTATTAGAAATTACTGTGCTTAGTGCTCCGTTCATTTTGTTGCCCGCATTCACTCTTCTCTCTCTTCATATTTTTTTACCTGCCAAGAAAAAGTTCTCTGGGCGTATATAATAAATAAAATAAAATATCAATATATTATAATACACCTTCATGAGTGTCAAAGATATTTTCAATATCTTCTTTAAGTCTTTTAGTATAAAATACATTTTAAGCATCAAATATATTTTGGGCATCTCCGAATGACTATGATTGCTTCCTGCAAGAGACGATTTCTATCTGATGAGATTTTTTTTAATTTTATTTTTATATTTATTGTATTTCATCATTTTGTGTTAATTTACAAACTTTTTATATGCTTATCTGTAGCAAGTTTATATATGTAGATAAAAATATAAAAAACTATGTGAATTTAAGTGACAGAAGTAAAATAAAATGATAAACAGTATTAGATACATGAACAAATGTGAAAATTGTTTGGGTAAAAGTTTATAATTATCAAGTAAAACTGGCTGATTTAATAAAAGAAACCGCTGTAAAACTAGAATTTTAAACAATCTGTCAGTCATAAAAATATCGCTAAAGGAATTAAGCTGTCAATGCCGAAATTTTGTTTTGTATTTTAAGCAATCAAGGTTTTTAAAATATGATAGCTGTCAAAATGATTTAATTCATTTAGTACATATGGCTGTCCTATATTTTTGGCATAATTCTTAAGCAAATAAATGTCAACGCAAAATTAAAACGAACGTTTGTTAAACCACGTTCTCGTAATAAATATTTGTCAAAAGTATAGTAAACAAACCAAATTATTTTAAAAAGGAATAAATAAAAAAATATGATAAGGAGAATTCAACAATTAATTTTCATAGTTCGAAATAAATTAATATTTAAAATTTTGGTTTAAAAATTAAGAAAACCCTATAATAGATTTAACTTAACCCTCTCAGTACTCAGAGTAAAAAAGTTTTATTTTGCATTAATAAATTGCATTATTTTAAAAAATGTTTTCAAAATTTTTTTTTAAGCTTACATAGTCAACAAAAAAAATATGCAGGTACTTTTGGAATGACATTGTGGCTCAGGGGGTGTAAAATAAAGGTACAGAGTACAAAATGCATATATTACTGTTTTATTTTATTTTTATAAAAAATGGTAAAAAGCGTATGAAATAAAAAAAAAAAGAATTTTTTTAATTTTTACACATTTATAAGTACGTACTTATATAAAAAAAATATTGTGATTTTTTTTTAAATTATAAAATAATTAAGAAAACGATCGTTTTTAAACACAAACGTCAGAACAAGCATGGGTTACCAACATATTTTTTTTTGTTGTTTTGTAAAGAATATACATTTGGCTAAATGCATGCAAAAATTGGGCAGATTGGATAAGAAAATAACGAGATATGATTATTTTTCTTCGTGTACCTGAGGAATGACGCTGGTACTGAGGGGTTAATTTAAAAAGTTGTTCTCTCCGTGATATACAAATCTAATTTCAATATGTTTGGTGTCGAATCACAATTTTAATTTTGTTCTGGTATGTCATACTTAGTAAAAACCAGCAAGTGGTAGAAATTATAAAGCATAGATGATCGAACACGGCCAGAGGAGAAATGTTACACGGTGCGTAATGTGATCACTTAAACCAGCTAATGATGGGTGGTTAGGCCAATAAACATTTAGACTTCCACATTCCCTTCTTCATGAGTGAAATATATACTTGTAAATTTTTATTTATTTAAAGTCCTGGTCTTTTATTATTTAGCCACTTAAGAAATGGTTAACAAACCTATCTTAACTGGAAATTATGGTTTTTGTACTAACCATGGTTTTACACTGTAAATGCACCGTAAGTATGCGGAGTATGTGGTTAGGTAACCTGTTTTCCATTAATGAAGCCTTTGGGGAAGAAATTTAGGGTTATTAAACACTTTATGTTATTTGGCCAATTTTCACACTAACTTTTGGATACAAAACATAATAAAAATGGAAAAAAACATCTCACTCAACCCCTTCGTATTTTTAAGAAATGATTTGAATTGATATAACTTTAAACGTCATATGACATATCTATAGACGGGATCTACATACGTTCAAGACGCACGGAAGGAGTGCCGTAATGTGTTTTAACGCTGCCCGGTTGAGTTTCGTAATTTGGGCGTCGATATTTACGAACAAGTTATATTCGCGAATATCAACAAAGCGTTTGTTTCTACTAAATATTTATTTTTGTCATGAAAAAGGCACTAAGTGGCTGTATATTATCTGTGACCGGGTTTATGAAATATACAGTTCTGTAAATATATGGAAGAGAACCAGAATCCTAAATGAATATTTTTTATTCAATGGCTACTGTCAGGAAAAAAAATCAAGTGGAGAAAAATCTGCCTTGTAGTGTAGTAATTGGCGCATTTGGCAGCCATGCTTGAAGTCCAGAGTGTAATTCCTGGGAAGGTTGATGTGAAACATTTGCATATTTTCTTTCTTGCATTTGCAAAAAAAAGTTTATTTGTATGTATATTACTGATTTCTATGGCTGTTAATTATATATGTAAATTCAATGTTCTTAAGTGTTCTTAATCAAATTTAGGTAATATTATATAAGTCAGTATTAAAATAAATTTCCATCAACAAGCCACAGAAAATAGCTTGGTGAGATTTTAGTCGCTCGTAGAAAAATAAATAGTATATAAAATGTCAAAAGTGTAAAAATGGATGTAATGTTAATTCAATTAAAAACAACTCTTTTTTCCTGAAATATCTTACTGTTCTTAAATTGGCACCCGAAGCGTGAGATTGTAAGTTTAACAAAGCAGTACCGTATGCACCATCGGGTTCAAATAATGGTTTGATGATGATGATAGAAACGCGAATATATATTTGTATATTTAAGTAATTACCTTTTGTCATAAAAATGAATAGGTAGTAATTGATAATATGGTTTTGACAAAAACACAAATACATGTAATACATTTACGAGTATTTCTTTGCACATTATCAAAAAAACAAGCGTTTGTTCAAATGATATATAATTTCTGAGGATTCCTTTGATTATAACGAGAAGGAATAACCTTTGAACTTGGCTTCGTAAGCATAAACTTTTCCTTGATTTTATATTGCTTACCATTAAGCAATGAATGATTCGTTTCACAGCACAGAAACAAGTGATAAAGTTCAAAAAGTGACGAGAGTTTTACAGAAAAGTAAAAAAAAACAAAGCTTTCTTGTATTTTAAACAACACGTTAAAAATAGGACGTTGTTATGAAAAATATAAAGCAGACAAAAGTAAATGTATGGTTCACAAATAATGAGTAGTTTTTATTACCATTTCTATTGAAGCATTTTATGAAATATTTAACTTTGAAGTAATAAAACTAACGATAAAACAAAGAATTATAATAAAACTTGGAATGCGATACCAATTTTAAAAACACCATGACTGAAACTAATCAAATGTAGGAAAAAAGGCGTATATTTTAATATGGCACCAAAGGTTTATAAGCTTATTAATATTATAAGCTTTGAATAAAGCTTAGTTGAATGTTGAGATTTAGTTGAATTTAAGGAAGAGTTATAAGAATTGAAATAAATGTAATGTTTTAATATGTACCATAAAGTTGTGACTTAAATTATGTGCTAAGTCAAATTAAATAAATATTTTTTTGTAGTACTTTTTTTTTGGGTTAACATGTTAATGTAGCGAGAGTCCCGAAGGAGAGATGAGTACGAATCGAAACCGGTAGGTCTATGCCCTGTAAATGCCAAGACTTCCACATGAACTTCTCCAAAATAATTTCCATCTCTGTTGTAATTTGTTATTCTTAATGACTCCCTAGGGGGTGAAATCTAGTCTTTTGTCAACAAACATTTGGACAAACTCAAAATATTGTAGTCAAATATGCTGGTTGCTAAATTGTACCGGTCGGTGCGTTTGCCTATTATGCCTGAGGTCCTGGGTTGGATTCTCGGCATGGTTGACGTCAACTAAATGGGCGGTTTATCACTGCAATGTTCCATAGTACCTAGACTGGCGCTCTATGCTGTGGTCCCTCAGAAGTAGGTACCGCCAACCGTCAGGCATAGCCTACGAACGCGACAGGTTGGCAACCCAGAGGATCAGTGACGTAGGTCGGCCTATAAAAGTACCGACGCAATGATTGCTCGCCCTTCTCTTTACCTCTGTTACCCGCCACCTACTACCAGGATTAACGATCGTAGTCTTCCGAGATTATTGTTAACTGCGACGATATCAGTATAAAACTTAAATTCATTGTTTCATTCTGTTATTTAAATATTCATTAATATATCTCATTAATTTTATTGTATTTAATTTTTGCTGAATTAAAAAGTGTTCAAATATCATGTAAGTACGACTTCTTTTATTTATAATATTTGAAGCAACCTTTTGAAGAGTAAAGTGAGCACCACGCGTGAGATGTTTGATGTAGGACTTCCGCTGACTTCTTTGACCATGCTTTAGCCTGCAGAGCAGGTATAAGGACATCTCCGCGTAGCGTTGGCACACTGGCCGACATACCTGCAAAGACAGAATAGAGTCGACGAACTGGGTGTCCAACAAAACTTTTGATCCCAACAATAGGACTCTCCCACAAAGCGTTAGCGATATATTATATTTTGCCCACTGCTAACAATCCACCGGTAAAGTCGTAATAACACACCGTAATAACAAACCATCCGCTTATAAAGTCGCTCACACGGAAAAAAACCATTATGTGATTATCACTAAGTTAGCTACAGTTTACAGCGATACAACGGGCTGTAGGTACTCAGGTTGAGAAAGGCGTTGCAAGCGCAAACCAAAATCGCATGTTACACGCGTTTGTTGTCCAACCAATCCAAAAATTTAAAACGCGACTCTTCTATGCAATAGTACGAAAGGGCATCTCTAAGCAAAAGCAAATTTTTTCTTTATGGTCCGGATGTATTAAAAATATGGTGTTGTATGTAAACAGACTACAAAGACAGCAAAATAAAATATTAAAGTTAGTATATGACCTTCCCTATCTAACAGCAACTAAAGAACTTTTTGAACAAACTAAACAATCAAACGTAACTGAACTTTTTAAACTAGAATCTTTAAAATTTATTCATAAATTAGCCACTGATGTAATTGTAGACGAAGAATTAAAACTTGAAAAAAATTGTAGTAAACATGAACACAATACGAGAATATCAGAGAAATATCATATACAATCTTTTAAAACGAGAAAAGGACAATCGAGACTTATAAACCATGGACTGAAATTATACAATAAACTACCAGACAAAACTAAACAAAAGACTCAGACAACCTTTACAAAAGGTGTTAAAAATATTATTATTAACAGTAGAATGTGAATTTTAAAAGTGAAAACATTTTGTTAAATGTATGTAACCCGTAAGGGTTTATCAATAAAATTTAAATAAAAAAAAATAAAAAAATAGAATCAGAATAGTAATGACTTGATGGTGCGAAAAAAATGGTTATTGTAGAGATTGAGTGTTATACAAAGAAATACGTCTTATAGCTAGGGTGGTCTAAATCTGATTACGGTTCGAGTGATTTCTTTCAGTTTCCTGCCGGTGCCAACGTTTTACGTGGCTCTGCTCACTCTCACTTCACGACTGGCACCGAAGCGACATCTCTTGAGCAGTAAGTGTCATTCCAATCATTAGAATTTGTTCTGCGTACTGTCAGGGTTTTTGAAAATACCGGTGTACTGAGAACTCTTTACAACTCCTTGGTGCAAAGTGGACTCGAGAGTGGCTCGATGATTTGGCGCCATATAAATTGAAGTACTCTCTTATGGTAGAGAAAATCTAAAAGAAGTTTCTGAGATATCTCCACGTGAGACAAAGTGGGTATTATCCTTGGTTGATCTGTTCCATGTATCTGAAGGGGTTTCCCGGAGTAAGATTCTCCTTCTACTTTGACAAGAGTCTTTTTCATGTATTTTTTTCTTTTTATGATATGTACGTCTTGAATTTTAGTTTGTTGTGCATTTTTTTAAAATTTGATTAACTGAATTAAATTTAATTACTTCACTACAAGAATCCTGGACGAGTGCTTTAAATTCCATGGCTACTCTCAGATAAAAATCCCGAATAAGAAAATTGAGTGGAAATAATTCCACCTCCTAGTGTAGTGGTTGATGTGTTCGTCTACAATACTTGAGGTCCCAGATTCGATTCCTGGGATGGTCAACAAAAAATATTGATTCAAAAAGTGCATCGAGACAGGAATATTGAATGTAATATTTTAAGGCGTAAGACTGATCAGCTTACATTCATGAAATAGATGATTAAAATACGCTACATTTAGTTACCCGATGCAGATTCCTATGCACCATCGGGTGCGGAGAGAAATTTTGAGAAAAATGACGTGTCAGAGCTACAGGACGTAAACCTGACTAGACAGGACGTACAGGAGTTGGCAGAGACCTGCAGAATATTTGTGGATGTCGTACGCGCTAACCGCGGACATGGAATAATAATAATAATGGTGACGAAGGTTGATTGGGTCTGTCTGGTGTATTTCAACTATAATATTTATCACGTTCATGACACGTGATCTGTGAAAATATCTCGCATAATTTTTACCTAGACATTTTCCGTTTCCCGGGTTTAAGTAAGTTATATCCACTGATGTTGGCGCAAAGGTTATTTGAGAAACAAGAGTTATCCATTTGTTTACGTCACATCAATTTAGTTAATACATGAAATAGAGCAAAATCATCCATCATATAGAAAGCACCATTAAATTTTTACCAGGAAAAGTTTTAAAAAAAAGACTCAGTTTCATTTTATTTTTTTTACTTATTTCTTAAGTTAGCTTATATTATAATTAGTACATATACGAAAATTAGCACTTACTTAAATTACGAATCATCTTACAGAAAACAAAACGTTTCTTTTAAAATTCATTTTAACTCTTTTCATTCTTCATACATTCAGGCATCTCTTTTGCGTGACAAGAAATTAGTATTTGTTCCATCTGCCAATCTGTAGCACTAACTATGCACAACACTCTTTCTCATATCGTTCTTGCTCTGACTATAATGCTTTTTTTCGTCTGTAGATATATTTTACATGCCACTTAATTTATTTGAAAATAAATTAAGTCTCCTTATTTCTGGCTGCGATACGATCCCACTAACTATTTAATGATGCTCACACTTACACACATCTGAACACTTACTCCTACACTAATACACATAAACACACATCTACACTTTCTCTGATACAAATACACATAAACACACCCTTTTGTTGTAACACAATATAATAATATGTATCATTCTTATTTAGAAACTTTGCTGGTCTGTCTTTAAACTGTATTTTTTTAAATGTTACTATATCATTGTCGACTGTTTGTTTCCATAAAATAAATAAATAAATCTTTTCGTACATTTTTAAATCCATAAAATAATGCAGTTTTGGGATTCTGTTTTTTTTTAAATGGCAGCCTTATTCTATCAGATTTTCTGGTAATATACTTCATCATCATCATCATTCCTTTTACGCACTTAATGGTGCATAGGGAACTGCATCGGTGCACTTATCGCAGTGTGTCTTGATCATTTACATGAAGGTAACATGATCAGTTTTACGCTTCAGGTGCTATGAAATATTCTAGTGCGAAACCACCTTTAAAATAAATATTTCATATCAACCAAGTCGGGAATCGAACCCGAGACCTCTTGTATGGTAGGCAAACGCGATGAGTATTACACCACGAGGCCAATATAATTCCAAAAAATATTATTGAATAAAAATTATCTGATTGATGAATTATTTGAACATTCAATTTAAAAAAAAAATATATAAAAACAAGCGTACTATAATGAGTTTTTTTATTATTAGTATCCAATAGGCAATGTGCACGAATTTTTTTTTTTCTTCCAAAAAAATCAGCAAAAAATTAGAAAACTTACGCAGTAATTTTTTTTTTTTTTGAGCCCATAATTACCTCGTTATTAGGATTTACATTTTGAATTTTTAAAATCTGTCCCAAACGCTCCGCTTCCCGGGTTTTTGAGCTGTGACGTCATTGACCGCGATTGGGTTTGACAGTTCGACATTCGAGTACGCGCCGTCGTTGTAGTAGGAAGACCGGCTGTTAATAATACGTTATTGTTTTACTTTCGAAGTGTTTTTTTCCATCGTCATGGCTAAAATAGTCAACTATAAGTACTGCATTGTACCTAAATGCAAAAATACGACTATTACTACTCCTGAGAAAATATTTATCAACGTGCCGAAAATCGAGGCAATACGAAAAAAATGGTGTCATGCCATGAAAAGATGTTCGAAGAAAAATAAAGATTTAGCAGTAAAGTCCACTTGTTATTGCTGTGAAGACCATTTTAATGTAAGTACTTATATTATTTTTTACCTAGCCAATTATTATATATTTACTCACACACACGAAAGTGATTAAATTAACCTTAGTTTTAACATCCCTAACATGTCATTTTATAACTTATTGTCTGACAAAATTAGTGCCATCGTGTACTAAGTTCTTATAATGAAAATAATGTTTGATGTTTTTCTTTCACAGCTGCAAGAGGATATGGAAAATTATACATTTTTCAAAATGATGGGAAGTCGCATGCAGATGAAGAAAAATGTTGTCCCTAGCAAATTTGACTGCCAGAAGAACAAATTACCTGCGGCAAAGAAGACAGGTGAAAAAAGGGCCAGGATAAAATTATTGAACGAGTTACTCACACCAATAAAAGTCCCAGCTTTGTGTGAACCCAATGTTGACGGAGGCCAAGACCCCCCTCCGATTGCCGGGCCAGGAATAATGACGCTGTGTGAACCTCCAGAATATCTTGACAAGGCTGTACAAGTCAATAAAACTTGTAATGTGAGAAGCAAGGGTACATCAACAGTAATTTTGGGAAAGACGAGTACTGCTTGTTCTCCGATGAAATCAATGTCACCCACTTCGACTGAACGCATTTGCGTCAAGAAAAATCCCGAGCCAAATGAATGGGTTGAGTCAACTGACTCGGATTCAGATTTTGTCCCCTCTCTAGAAGACAGTAGTGCCTATGATGGGACAGAAGTGGATGAGTCTGAATTGAATATGACAATGAGGAACTCATTTTTCCTCCTCATAGAGAAAGAGCCAAGGATATTTTTAGGAATTCCACATGATATGTATCATGTAATTTCGCTGATTGCATCAAAGATACCCGCAAGTACATTGGATGTACTCGTGACATTAAAAAAAAACCGCTTGGATGATTCTAACACTGTCCTTGGTCTCCACTTTGGGATTTCCCATTCGACAGTAAGTAGGATATTCTCTAAAACAGTTGTCCTTCTTGCAGCTATCTGTCAAGATCTTATTATTTGGCCAAGTTCTGATAAAATAAGACGTCATCTTCCGATATCTTTCAGAGCGAGGTATGCAAACGTGCAATCGATCATAGACTGTTTGGAGCTACAGATCGAAAAACCTTCAAACCCTATCCACCAGGCATTAACCTGGTCAGAGTATAAAGGGTGTAATACTCTAAAATATTTGATTTCGTGCACGCCAGATGGTCTGATAAATTACATTTCATGCGGCTATGGAGGGAGGGCATCAGACTGCATCATTATCGAAAACTGTGGATACTTGGACCTTTTGAAACCCGGAATGGCTGTTATGGCTGACCGAGGTTTTAAAAATATTTCCCATTTACTAGAGATGGAGGGATGCTCATTGATCCGTCCGCCAAGTGTATTTGCCAATACGAAAAGCAGTCGTAAAGAGGTTCAGCAATCAAAACGAATAGCTGCCTTGCGCATTCATGTGGAGCGCGTTATAAGCAGAGTTAGAGAGTTTCACATGCTGAGAATGGGCTCAACATTAGACCATCATCATATGGCAATAGCCGATTATTTGGTTATAATAGCATGCGGCATTATCAATCTGCAAGGCCTTCTAATAAAAATATAAATACTGTTTTTGTACATGGTAATCTTGTAATGCTTGTGTGTTTTCTTTTCTTAAATTTTATTTTGTGTGCTGCTTACCTTCAGTAATGTTCATCTTTCCTTTTCTTTAGTAAATTTTGATGTGTGTTATGTTACCTTTGGTAATGTTGATGTGTTCCCTTTCTTGAATATAAATTACTTTTCTGTACAATTTTTTTTATATGTGTAATGTGATTACCTTCGGTAATGTTCATATATTTCCCTTTCTCAATGAATTTTAATATGTTTAATGTTACCTTCGGTAATGTTGATGTGTTCCCTTTCTTAAATAAAAATTACCTTTCTCTCAAATTTTTTTATGTGTGTAATGATTATCTTTGGTAATGTTCATATATTTCCCTTTCTCAATTAATTTTAATCTGTGTAATGTTACCTTTGGCAATGTTGATGTGTTCTCTTTCTTAAATATAAATGACTTTTCTTTCAAAAATGTGTGTAATGATTTAATTACCTTCGGTTGATGTTCACGTTTTCTTTTCTTAAATAAAAGTGACCATTATTGAATAAATATTAATTTGTGTTATGATTACCTTCAGCAATGTTCGCGGTGTATTTTCTTTGTTTTCAATAATAATATATAAATTACTCTCTTTGCAATTTACCTGTATAAAATGTTAAAAAAGGTTTTGTCAAATAAAAATATGGAAGCATTATATATTAAAATGTTTTTTATTATTATTTAATCATGTTAAAGTACATATCTACCTCATCTCCCTAGACAAATTTTATTTAAGCAATAAAATGTTAAGCAACTATATTTTTTATTCAAATACATTCAAAAGTGATCGCTCGGGCTGCATTTAGTGATGTATGAAAGAAATCTTTTATTACAAACTTAAAATCTTAATTTTTTAAAAATAGCTTCAGACCAAAACATTTCACACTTTTCCATCAACTGTTCACAACTAATTTGGTCATAGTCTACATATGTAATACTGATTTCTTTGGTTTTCTCAAAATCCGGCTTGGCAACACAATAAATTCCTTTCTTTTTTTTTGAAAAGTGCATTTGCATTTGAATTTGAGCCATATATTTCTGACTTGGCTTGTTGTCCGCTGTAAAATAAGTTTTAAATGTAGTATCGCTATTTGGACATTTTATTTCTATGATAAAATCATCTCCCAATGCGTCGGGTGAGGCTCCTAAATATGGATGATCGCCACAAAGAATAAGGCCACACTTTTTTAACGTGGTCTTGAGTATTTTTTCTACTTCTCGCAAAACATCATCTTCTAGAAGTCTACCTCGCTGTAAAAAAATATTATCAGGCACTTTAGCACCAAGAATGCTTTCTACGAGAGAGCCTTCCAATGTCTGACAATTTGACGCTTCGTAGGCCTTAGATGCCGTTATGCGGCCATACCTTAAGTTGTGCCATAAGGGACAGTCTGCTTGCCCGAGAGTTTCTTTCGCTGCTTTATTACATAAAGCAGCACCCATCCTGCTTTGGCAATAATTAAAAAAACCTTTTGATGTTGACCCAATATTCTCCGAGAAGAACGTGCACGCCATGCTATGAATGGATAAATTTTCCAATTCTGTCGGTTTAACGTAGTACTTAACTAGTTGGACATCTCTTCAACCCAACTCGATGCTTCTTTCAACTACACATTTTAAAAAGGATCTATCACTTTCCGGCAAACTGGTCCTTGCCTTTCCTAAATCCTTTGCTTTGATGAACTTCAAGGATGTCCCGATGGCAGACATTTTTGAGCGCTTCCAGTAGCACTCTATAGACGTCTTCGGGGGATCTTCGCTTCTTCGATGTAGCCATGACAACATACTAATGGCATGTTTGCAACCACCTAAAATGACAACAATGAAGTATAAATAAGGAGGCAATGAATAAGACATGCTGACTCTGTCAAACATTATGAGAGGTGAGCCAAATATATATAAAATATTAATGGCAATATCCTCATAAGCCATTAATCAACAAATGAAATAGATTTATTAAATTTATTATGATGTACAAAGTAAGTATGAAATAAAAAGGGTATTTTATATTATAACCAGCTCATCGTTGAGACTTAAGATATATATGCTTAAAAGCCCAACAGTATGAATATATATTACAAACCTTCTGACGCTGGACAATCTTCACACTTGCATGACTCTATAACTTGCTCTGTTTCATTGCACGTTAAAACAACCGAATATGCTTTGAAGCGCACCCGATGTTCAGGAGTTACACGAGCCTTCACTATACAAATATCGCCCACTCATTTTACTTGGACATATCCAATGGCACTATCTCCATAATTTGCTCTGCATGACCTGAAAAAATCGTCAAGTACTTTAGTATAACTACGGTGGTATTGGGGAGTGTTTTTATTCATATCATCAATGAACATAAACATTTATGTTAAAAATGCACTTAAGTATGGTACGATTACTAAAATTATCATGACAATATGGATACTGACATCCCTAAAACAACCTACTGAATCAACTCGGCATATAAATAATATTTATGAGTACCTAGGTAAACAATACGTTCCTTCGTCATAATAATGACAACTCATATTTAAGGTTAAGTATGAAAAGCAAAGAGTGAAATTCAAGATTTAAAGCAGAAAAAACCCGTAGTTGGGACAACTGATGAAAACTAATACTATTAATACCACATATAATACTATTTTACTTAATAAACATACCTTGAAGCTTTTATTCCTTTTATTTCGGCACTTAAGCTAGGGTTTCCTAGGACAGCGGTGCCCGTATCTTAACGGCCGTAGTGAACGGTGATGCGGTATACAGCAGTTGTAACGGGGACTAGAGAGTGGTTTCCTAGGAAAACAGTGTTATCAACACCATTTAACACCGTTTTCCTAGAAAATCATTTTCTAGTCACTGTTACAACGGCTGTCCACCGCATCACCGTTCACTACGGCCGTTAAGATACGGGCACCGCTGTCCTAGGAAACCCTAGCTTTATAAAGTCCGTGTTTGAAAAAAATGCAGCCATCATGAAAGCATCTATTTTTGGTAAATTATCCGACTGTGCTTTCACAAAACCGATTTCCGACATAATAAATAGATATTATATATCTTTCTTAACCTTTTTATAGTTAAATATAACCGTTCCACTAAATTGTTCACAGGAAACAACACATAAACAAACCGCACGCAAAGCCACCCACAGATTATTACGGTACGTCTAGTTGTTACTTGTCACGATCGCGGCCTGTGACGTCACAAAGTGAACAGCCAATCACAGCGCGTTTATGAATTTTTTGAATTCATACTAATTAAAATTGCAATTTAATGATATAAAACGAATTCAAATAGAATTTTAACTGTGATATTCGGCGTAACCAAAAATCATTTATTCTAAATCAGTCATTGAAACCAAATTCTGGGTAGGCTGCACATTCCCTATTAAGTTCGTCTCACCTTTTTTCCATTTTATTATATCTACTTTTCTTTAGCACTATCCTCATGGCTTTATTATGAAGTACTTCTAATTTGATCATAACTTTTAGTTCAAAGTACTAAGAAAAAAAAATATATAAAATCAGCATTATCAATATTTTGGAAAATTCCAAATACTTAAAAATGCTTCATCCAGCATGACTGCGTTTAATTATAATGAAAAAGTTTTTTTTACGTATCTCATTAAGTTAAGTTAAGGATTATTTATGAAGATTTTTCAAAAATTATTTATTTTAACCAAATCTAACCGAACCTAAATTCACAAAAGAAATAAAAGTTGTATTAAAATGAAATTGTATTAAATAGAGGGTTAGTGACGTTTAACCCATTCGTTGAACGTTTATTCTACGAACGGCCTAGCTATTCAGTTGAATACCGGCATTTAATGAGCTCCCTAGCCGCTCAGTTAAGTGGCTGATTTAACTATTTGGCGGCGACATATATATGTAGATATTTAATAAAATGTATAAATTGCTGCCATAAAAAAAACCAAAAATAACGCATTTCTACCAGTGCTACCATATGAAGAGTAAATCGATAGAAAATAAATTACATGCAGTCACAAACATGGCCCGGGAAACAGAATAGGAAATTGAAATAATTAGAAAATATTAACGTCAATAATATAAAAATATTAGAATAGAAATTGTACATCGTTTAAAACATAATCCAGAAAACAGAATAGCAAATTTCAATATTAAGAAAAAAGCGCGTTAATAATATATAAATATTGAAATAGAAATAATACGTACTTACAAACCTTATCCACTACAGTAAATGTGAAGAAAATTACGTTTGATTGAATAGAAAATAAGACAAATATATAATTTTGATAAAAATAAGAAATATATGAAATATAAAGTATAATTTAAAGAACCAATAAGGTAAGGATAATGATTTATTAAATTTATGTAAAATATTATGGAAATATTTTAATTATACGCCTTGATTTATTTTGTATTCTTTATTTAATGTATAATTTATAGAATCAATAAGGTAAGGATCATTATTTATTAATTTAGAAATATTTTCAACAATGTTTTGAGTATGTCCAAATGCTTGCAGACTAGCAGGATTTTCTCCCTAGGGAGTTGTTTATGTTTAAATTTGTTGCAACAGAGAGGGAAAACATTTTTGAGAAGGGAATATGGGAGTCTAAGCATTAACAGGGCTTATGACCTGTCTTACATAGGCAGAATGGTGAATGTTACACAGTGTGTAAAGTGGTCAGGTCATAAGCCCTGTAAATGCCTAGACTCCCATATTCCCTTCTCAACATTTTTTTTTCCTCTCTGTTGTAACAAATTTAAATATGAACAACTCCCTGGGGAGAAAATCTAGCCAGTCTGCAAGCATTTGTACATATTAAAAACATTGTTGAATTAACAACCTGGTAAAAGAAGAAGTATACAAGATTGGAAAATTGTTTTCAGGCGTTGCTTAGTAGGTGAATTGTTTCAGCCGGATGAATCTCACCCGCATGATAAAGGTTTCATCTCATTTACTTCACAAAAGTCAACAGATAAAAGAATTGAGGAAATGTGGATGTTAAAACATGGGCAGAATGGTGAATGTTACACAGTGTGTAAAGTGGCCGCTTAAACTAAATAAATTAATATAAGGTAATAAATTGTCTTTGTCCGCATCCTCCTCTCCGTTGCTCTCTATCCCCGAACAAATATAAGTTTTATAGTGTGAAGATCTTTTAATATAATTATGTATCCCCGTACTGCGGGCCAACTGTTTGTGACACCTGATTTTTATAATCCGAATAATTTCTATCAACTTATATGTTATTTTTATTTATATATTATGTAGGTGCATATAATATGCATTTGTGTGTTCGTTTTGAATCAACGTTCGCGTATTGTCAAACCTTATTTTATTGTTGTCATTATTTCGTATTTACTGTATTTTGTGGTTACCTACTGTATTGTATAGGACTCGTCGCACATTATTCATTTGATGTGAATCAGTTAAATTTAAAAATAAAATGCTTTTTTTTTTCAGAATACGGTTTTGAAATTTAACACACTTTAAAAAAAAATACAATTTATGTCATTTCGTCATTTGAATTTTAACAAAAAGGTTTCTAACTTTTTACTAAGCTCTTTACTGTACCATTTTGAATATAATTTACAAGTTTTAAACAATTATTTTTTTATACTTACGCACCCACACACACGCACCCTCTCTCTCATTAATTCCCACACGCACATGTATCCTCTGCCTTATTCATTAACGCATACACACATTCAAATACACATAAATACAAACGTCACACAAATACAATTACTAAACTTCTTTTCTTATATTTTATGTGTCATTATATTTACAGTGGATTTTTTTAATTGGCTTTAGTATTGTTAAGATTTTTTAACTAATTTTGTTTATGTAATAGCTGTAAAAATCCCAAATAAAATAAAATAAAAATAAATAAAATAAACCAGCCAAAGATAGGTCATAAGCCCTGTTAATGCCTAGACTCCAATATTCCCTTCTTAAAAATGTTTTTCCTCTCTGTTGCATCAAATTTAAATAGAAATATTTTAATTATACGCCTTGCTTTAACTATCGCATATGTTTAATTTTAAAGTTGTGAAGACTGGAAATAGCTTCAAACTACGCATTCAGATACATATATAAAGAAGGCGAAACGCATAAACTCAAAAATAACTCGTCTGCAACCGACTAGTTTACGCTGTCTAAAGAAAGCTTATTTGCGAATAAAAGAAGCTGTTTTATGTTTCCTAAAATACTTAGTTTATAACAAATTTATGTTTTATAATTTCCCTATCAGCACCCACTAGTGCATAGGCCTTGCATTTGTACTTTAATTGCAGCAAATCTGGATCATTTTTGTAACATGGAAAGAACGGTGAACAGTCTCACGCATCAGATTTCAGACCAGAAACAATAAAATATTGTTAACTTAAAATAATTCAAACATAATAATAATGATGTGGGTTAACTCTATCTCTCCGGTGGTGTTTACCGAGTACACATTGCATCTGATAATTTTAATACCTCCATAAAAACAATAAATTAAAATAATCAATAAAAGCAAGATTAATATATTACAACAGGGATGAAGAACATTTAAGAGAGGGTAATATATAAGTCTAGGCATTTACAGGGCTTATGACCTGCCACTTTACACACTGTGTAACATTCACCATTCTTCCCATATTTGAACATCTATATTCCTTCAATTCTTTCATCTGCTGATGTTTGTGAAGTTAAAGAACCTTTATTTATGCGGGTGAGATTCATCCAACTGAATTATCATCTACATACTAGGCAGCGCCTGAAAATGTTGCTTTTTCAATTTCTATACTTCTTCATGGACCAGGTGGATTTATCAACAATATTTTGAGTTTGTTCAAATTTTTGTAGACAAGAACTGGATTCAACTCCCTGGGGAGCTGTTTATATTAACATATTTCAACAGAGATGAAGAACATTTAAGATAAGGTAATATAGAAGTCTAGGCATCTACAGGGCTTATGACCTGTCACTGGCTGGTTTAAGTTGCCACTTTACACACTGTGTAACATTCGAATTAGTTGGATAAGTAATAGTAATATTTTAGAAATTACTAAGTTAAACATTTACGTATCGGTGAAAATATTTTTTTATTAAATAATTAATACTCATAGGGAACAAAAAAGCATTTTAATAAAAATTGTAGATAAATCATTAATACAATGATGACACGGTAATGATGTTCGAATCTTGGATGAAAGCAAAACAAAAATGTTAAAAAGGTATCCGATGCGTAAAATATTTGTTGGACAATAAATTAATTCAACTTAAATATTTAAAAAAAACAAATTCATTCGCTTCAGTATCACAAAAAAAACAGAACCTGCGTATACCTAACTTTGTGGAAATGTGAAAATTTAGAACAAGTAAATTTAATAAAATACTTAGAGGTCATAAACGATTCTAAACTAAGCCGGAAAGATCAAATTACAGAAATATCCAAGCAAATAGAAATCAGCATTCATTTATAAAAGCCTAAGAAATATCTTGAATGCTCAGCTTATGAGGCAAATTTACTTTGCTTTTTACCAGAGCACACTATCATATTGCAATTTAGCTCGGGGAGGTTGCTCTCGTTTAATCCTCGAACCAGGGAAAACAGCACAAAAATGGATCATGAAGATCATTCTGAAAAACCCCTCTAGGTATCCAACAGAAGATCTGTTCGCCGAGTTAAAGATATTGGATGTTAGACAATTGTTTGTGAGGTGCCTGCTACTAAAATTTTATGATAAATTAAGTGAGGTCAAAAGAACCCAGCAAAATATAAACACTCGTTCAGCAACACAGACTAACTGTATTGTCCCCTTTGTATGAACCACCTTTGGTAAAAAAACAATATAATGTAATTGCTCCAAAAATGTTCAATGATTTATTACCAAATATATAAGACTCAAAATGTAAAAAAAATAAAAAAATAACTGTATGTATAAATAGTGAAGCGAGAGATTTTTTTGAAAAATATATGTTTATAAGAAAACGCATTACTTTATTAATATTAATTGGTACACCTGTTATTTATATTTTTGGGTATTTCATTGATCTATATTTGTTTTTTTTATTATAAATTATACTGTATTATTTATGTTTGAGTAACATGTATTCTTGGCACATATATATACATTATATTTGTATAATAACGATTTTTAATTTCTTTCATTTGATTAGCTAGGCATTTATAATTAAGTAGTTATAGTTTTTTTTATGTTATTGTTTTATTAGTATAGGACTACTAATGCTCAAAAATTAAAAAAATCTCCATCTTAGAACGGGCTGAGCCATAATAGATGGATACTTTCATAAACAGAGAACACTTCGTTTTCATTTTATATTAATGAGTTTTATATAGATTCTCTGTTATTAAATATGTATACTAATTTTATGCAATAAATTTATAAAATGTATTTTAAAAAAATGGAAAATTAACCAATGTGTCACATGTTACGGAGTATGAAGTAAAAGAGTAACCGAATATATAATTGTTTCAAACACTTTTTACTTTTCCCTCTTGATTAAACAGGCATATTCGGAAACGAGAGAGACAATTTCATGCGTCACACGCGCGAACAGCAAAGTTGGCAGTACTTCTGCCAGACGCCAGCTAGTAGCTAATAGTTTTTTCATGTTTTCGACAATAAGTTTTAAATGTTATTACTTTCGACTTCAACTGTAAATAATTGCGTATACATATAATATTTTTTTGATTTAAAATATCTTATTTTTGGCATGAATGTGTAATGACTACACAGCACCATAACGCACGGATGTTTTTGAGACAGTAAGAAAAGGGTTAAATAAATTTCAAATAATGAACCATTGAAATATGCAGATACCACAGGTTTTATGTTGAAGGCATAATTTAATTATCAAAATAACAGCAGACAGGATTAAGGAAAACAAAAAAAATATCAGAGCTAACCGTTGTTTTATATACGTATAATGTGTATTTTATTTTTAAATTTTGTATACGCTTATGAAGCCTATTAAAAAAAACACTATATTTTTTTACAAAATAAATATAAAAAGAAACAGATGTAAAGAATTCCAAATAATGAAAAAAACAGTATCGAAATACGTAAAAAAACAGTTAAAATTTAGAGCAATAAGGTTCGAAGTAATAGCTATTTGTTTTTTTTTTACACCACAATAGGCCAGGAGACCTAATTAAAAAATAAAAAAAATGACAAAAATCACAAAAAAAAATTGTGTTCTAACCGGGAATGAAAAATGAAACCTTCCGTGTGGGAGTCAAGCATCTTGACCAACACTCCACGGAGGCCGAAACAAATACAGTCATACAAAATTGGACAAAAAATACAAATAAATGACAAATAACTAAACAATTCTGGGTTTCACAAAAGAAAAATAATATAAAAACAACATACAGTTGACCAGGAGCAAAAGGAAATGGAATAAAAATAATGGGATGAGAAATTAAGGAAGGATGAGAGATATTCGTTTCTTTGGATGAAAGACCTCGGCCATTTTCTGTACATTCCTCCTTGAATTCGAATAACATAATGCCAAAAGTCCGCATGATTTTTGCAAAGAGGTATCTTTGTTGTGTCACACCGAGAGTATACATACCAGTTTGTATTTTGGTAAATTATATTAACCTTGCCAGGAGAATGGCAGTGGCCGAGAATGGGTTTAAGCTTCGTTCTTCTTTTACGGTTTCTAACATCAAGATTTTATATAAAAGTGAAGTTAAGCATTATTTATTTATTTTATTATCTTTTTTAAAAATAACAAGGCGGTTTTTTATTTTGATGTCTTCTGGTTATATCACACATCGTCGGGTCAACGCTGAAGTCGCGAATGTGCATAAACGTCATTTTTAGATATTGAGATTTGAAGTTTAGAACTGGTGTCATTAATTGATTTATCTTGTTACTAAACAAGATTCATGTAGTTAAATATCTTAAAATTGTATTTTTTAAGAAGATTTATTGAAAATTCTTTTTTATAACATTGTTGATTTTGGCATTGCAAGATTTGTTGGAAATGCATTATTTGATTTTTTTGTGGAATTTTCGTATGGTTTAAATGTTTTTTAAAAATTATTATTGTTTTATTTTATTAAAATTGAAATTATTGAATAATTAAATCAATTATACATATTGAAAGATTATGTAATTTTAATAAGATTTTTTTTTCTAAAAAAAAGAAAGCATAAAGAATTTGCGTGCGCTTGTGAATGTGCGAACGCTTGTGTTCCCAATCTTCTTATATGGCGCAGAAACGTAGATACTTAAAATACGCAAGCAGGAGAAAATAATTGTCCTTCGAAATGTGGTGTTGGCGTCGAATGCTGAGAACACCATGAACAGCTAGAAGAATAAATATCTTCATACTGGAAGAACTCAATGTAAAAGTTCGCCTATCGGCCATATGCTGCCAACATATTCTGCGGTTCTTCGGACATATAGCTAGACGTGACCAAGAAAATCTGGAGAAAATAATCATCACGGGCAGTGTGCCAGGACGAAGAAGCAGAGGCAGAGCTGCAGCTCGATGGATCGACCAGGTGAAAACGTCACGTCACGGGCGACCCTATATGGAGCTGTGGAGAGGGCGCAGAGCCGTGAAGGGTACAGATAACATTCAGTCAGAAGCACGGGTATTGCGAATTTACCATATTCGCCATTTTACAAATTAAGCCAATAAGTTAAAACGTATTAAATGCCAAAGTCTCGAAAGAAATATTCACGAATTTGGCATGACATAGATGGGTACTTACTCAGTTAGATGAAATGGTAGTTGGTCAGATCTCGGTCCTGTTACACAATTTCAAATTCGCTATTTTGGTACTGTGTGCATCGTTTAATTTGAGGGTATATTTTACTCAAAACTGTCAAAAATGCAAATTTGCAACTTTTGCATTAGCACGAAAATATCTTAACGTGATAAAAATCTTTTGAAATAGAATGAATAAACATGGAGTACGATTTTATTAGGAAATGTTTGAAAAACACGCCATTTCATGTTGATCATCTTTGGAAAATATTTCAACAAATTAAATATAAAGATATTTTGAGAAAAAGGAAACATAAGTCAAGGCATTTAGACATATATTCAAATATTTTTGATTAAACTAAAAAGCATGTAAAAAATACAATCGTTTTCCTAACTTTTTGCCCGGTAAATTTTTTTAACATTGATAAATGTAAATTTCTACACACCAATCAAAAAATTAAAGCTGTCATTTAGTTTTTAGTTTCAAAATGTATGCAAAAAAACAATAACATAAAATAAATGTTAATATAGAACTAGCAATGTCCGTTAAATGTTCAATCTTCAATGTTCCGATCCGCCGGTTGCGAAATAATAATGTGCTGTTCCTTGATCAACACAGCACAAACTATGGCTTGCATGCACCAATGTCCCGATTGTGTCGTATTGTAAACTCGAGACAAGATCTGGACTTTTTTTGTGTAAGTCTTTATAGATTTAAAAATTTACTAAGATACACCGGATCTCGTCTTGAGGTAGTATTTTTTTTTTTGGTCCTAGCTTTAATTTTATTTAATTGTATTTTATTTTATTAGTGCTTGTATTTATTATAAGAAATTGTATTTACCATTGTTAGAATAGACTGCATAAGTCCGTCAAATAAATAAATAAATAAATATAATTTCTTACTAGTCTTTGATAAGAAAATGACAAAAAAGGAAAGGAAAAGAAAATAAATAAAAAAAGGTGGGAAATGTTTCTTTACGCGTGATTGAAAAAAAAAAAAAAAAATATATATATTTGATGGTAAACGAGAGGGGAGATTTTTCTACAGTACACTTTCCACATGGGCAGTTGTATATGAGCTTGAAAGGGAGGAGGTGTTTGGAATGTAAACGAAGAGGTGAATTTTGCCGCGGTCTCAATTTCGAACTAACACTGTATTCCTTCACTGTCATACTGGGAAATTAGAAAAAGGTGATTGTACTGACCATGCGTATTTGATTGATCACAAATTGACAATACTGCCGTGAGGGTAAAATAAAAGCTTTTAGAGTTACTGTGTTTTTTTCTTTTCGCGGTTTGATTGTAAACACATACTAAATTTTCGCTTTTTAATTTTTTTATTTGTTTTTCAAAAATATTTACATAATAGTCTAAAATTAAAGTCCTGTTTAGTTGTATACATACAACTCATCAGTAGGTTCTTATGAATTGCTTCGATTATTCATACTTAACTTAGATTAAAAATTATTTTACTTGAAAAAACATAACATATTATGTAATATTTTATTAAATTTTTAAAAATTAAAAACTATCAGTAATACAAAAAACTTTTTTCGATTAACCATAATTTGAGCATACGCCTTACTTCTGTATTTAACTCAGTATTTTTAATATTGTTTGGTAACATGTTAAATATTTTAGGTTTACTGTAATGCAGTGTTCTTTTGCCACATTTATTGCAATATCTAGGAACAGCTAGCTCTAGTACAGCCATACTAGTTAACCTGGTGTTGTAATCATGTACCAACTTGTGTTTATACTCGGAGTGCGACGCATGCTGACAAATTAAGTTGTTCCAAAGTAGAGCCCAAACTTATAATTTATTTACAGATTTATACATTATTGATATTGCAATTTTGTGTCTTTGGCGGTATACATCTTATATATTTATAGTGAATATGCGAAACTGAAGAAAGATATAAGTCTTAATGTTTCGTGAAAAGGAAGGGGGGTTTCATTGTATATCTGAATTTATAAAATAATCATGAAACATTTTTGCGGTAACATTATAAAAAAAACGTCATTACGTAGACCGCTATAAACCTAGTACATTTTGTTCAGCTTGTAATTACGAATTTTATGATTATAAATTGTAAGTTATCTTCTAGAATATTTTTTGCGTACTTGTCTGTATCAAACGGTGATTACATACATAAAATTTGACTTGTTTATTTATTAAATTTACAGCCTAAGCTATTTACAAAACTCACATAAAGAAACAGAATAAACAGAACATAATATATAGGTACATGAAGCAAAGACAAACAAGAAGCTTTGAGATAAGCCATACCGATCCTTATTCATCCCACACTGTGTTTAGTGACAAAGAGACCAACAAAAAGCGAGATGATTTATCTTATAATATATTTTTTTAAGATGGGTATTTTTTAAATGAATAATTAAGTAAGTATCATTAAAATAATATAACCAAACGATTACAAATTTTACTGTATTGAAATTGATTCATATTAATGTCAAACTAATATATTCTAAGATCATGCTACTACGCCTCCAAAAAAATATATATTTAGCGCGCCACCCTAACATTTTTTGAATAGGAATTTCAAATAATATATTTTTAATATGAATTAAACGTATGCATGTAAAAAATTAAAATTCATTTCCTTTCCACACCTAGTGGTTCATGGGGCACTGTATTGGTACACCAATCGCAACGTATCTTGATCAGTTTTGTAACATTAAGGTAAGGTGATCAGTCTTAAGCTTCGGGTACCAGTCTAGGGACAATGAAATATTTTAGTGTAAAAACACCCTTTTAAATGATATTTCATATCAACCATGTCGTAAATTGAACCCAACACCTCTTGCATGGTAGAAAAATGCGCTGATTATTACACTACGAAGCAGAAAAATGAAAATTATTTCGCTGAATTTTTAATGCTACGTTAAACATTTTATTTATTTGTTGATATCATGGTACGAAAATGATTTCTCATTAAATACTTCGATACTTCCCTTGACAATAGTCCACACCTCCCAGGTTGGAAATGTCTGATTTATCCTATTTTAATTTGTCTACTGATTGATCTAACCGAACCTCACATCGATTTGTATTCAATATTGCTAGAATTACTTTTGTAAAGCGCCCTTAATTTATTATACTACGTAAATGGCGCTATATATGTTATCCGTAATAATGATAATGTATTTTTATTACCCCGATATTCAAATTTCAATCGCTATTGACAATAATTGAAATGTGTTGGATAAAAATAATATACTGGACCCCGCAAATTACTTTCTTTTGAAACGTCCATTTTCTTGGTAAATAGTATAGTCAAGTCTCTAATTCTGCGAGAAATTTCTAAAGACTTCTTAAGTTTCCACATAATTATGGTAGTAAATCAGTGAAATTTATGGTTTTGTGAAAGTAATGACCACAAAATGTCCAATCTCCATTATTTTCACTCTATATAAATGATAGAATTCAAGGAAATTACGATGTCTAACTGTAAGAAATAAACTTATTTGTTTTATTCGATTATATCGTAATTGGTATAATAATTAATTGTTCATTCATCTTTCTAGATGATATAAACATGAAATTATTGATCGTTTCTGAAAAGACTATAGAATAAAAAATGAACCCGGTGGAATAAACATAATTTATTTCTTTTGGTACCTAAGAGAAATCTATTTGCATATTTTTATTTGAATTTTTACATCCATAATTTTCCAAAAAACAATGCTTTGTAAATGTACTGCTTATAAAATATACATATTTTAGTGTCCTTTTAAAAATTTAAGTTTTTGTGCTTGGAAGATTTACGTACTTTTGGTACTTTTGAAGGAGACGGTCGCCAAACAAGTCATGAATTGGTAAAAAAAATAAACTTCGATCAAAAGACGATTCTCAATCATCTTCATTCAATAGGATTTTCCGAAAAATTAGAAGCCTCGGTGCCCTACGAGCTGACCGAGACAAACATGTTTTAGATTTCAAGAAAACGCAGAGAGTTGGCTCCGAACTGACTAAAATCCTTACAGGCCACGGATGTTTTACGAACTATCTTCACCGTTTTAAGCTCTCAGAAATCAATAGCTGTCCATGTGATAATAAGACACCCCAAGATGTCCCTCATTTGTTGATGCATTGTCCCATTTTCAGCTTAGAGCGAATGCAGCTGGAGGCGCGATGCAGAAGTTTGGATGAGGACCTAGAAGATATCGTAACAGTAATAGTCATAAGAACTTAGCGCGTGAGGTAATATCATACATGGTAAAAATAGTAAAGGTGATTGTTGAAATTAATAAAAATAGGACACAAAATGCCTAACGCTCTTAAAATGGAATAGAAGATCTGCTTATGCCTGTCAATAGTCCGGTTTCTCCTGTATGTTTTCACCAGCAGACCCTCACACTATGGTCAATAAATTAGAAGGAACATACCTATTGCAGTTTATATAGGTCTTGTACATAAAAAGCAAGGCAAAAAATATGCAACTCCTTTATTTAAAAAAAAAGGACCAATACAAACAAAGAAAGTCGCCTACGAATAGCTTCTTAACCTCTTGCCCGCCACCGAGCAACACGTAAACACAAGGAATGTTTTTTTTTACCAAATCGTCACGGAAGAGTGGGTGGCTCCAAGAGATATGCCGAAGCCGAGAGTCATGCAAGACCTTGATCTGCGTTTAGTGGGACTGGAAAGGTATTTCGCATTGTATGCTACTCGAGAGAAACAGTGGGAACAATAAGGACTTTTATATTGCTCAACTGCGTCGCGTAAATAAGGCATTTTAGCTGAAGAGACCCGACCGAGAAGGCCAAACTATTCTCCTTCACGTTTTTAAAGTAAACTTTTAACAAAACACATTAAAATGAATTCGAAAATTGTATTAAAACAAAAAAATAGTTAATGTATAGGAATGTATATAAAAGAGGCTTAAAAAAAATCTTATAGCAAATCAGCCATTTTTCTTAAATGTGAGATAAATGCTGTAAGCGTAATGTGCGTAAGCATTTTAGAAAATTTTGAATTCTTTGGCTTAACTCTTTAACTCTTACAAACTATAATCATAAATAAAAAATGATGTGACCTCACTGGGGTTACCTGTGCCGAGGACACTTAACAATATACTTTTTTGTAAATGTTTTTACATATGAGAATAAACAAAGAAGACCAACTTAATAAACAGAGATAATAACAAAATATTCAGACAGTTTTAAAAACTAGGTATACATGTATATCTATATTATTTATATTACAAAACGCATAATGAAAATAACAAAGACCAATAATTGTTACTAAAGCTTGGTACATTCAAGCCTTCATTGTGTATAAGTCTTGTGTTGCGTACATGTGTATCTGACCCATACCTAGTAACAAATTTGAGCCATAAAATAGCATATACGAAAAAAAATATTTTGGCGTTGTTTAGTTTTATGTCTTTTATACTAGATACGAAAAGTGATAAATTAATGGCACTGGTAATTACTTACTAAACAACCTATGAAATCATTATAATTGAAAAGAAAAACTGACAAAAGAATATAAAGTTGTTTAGTTAACAAATAAACGAACAAATAGAGTCGTCTGTGTTTCAAAATACTATTTTTTAAGCTGACTAAAGGATTATTAATTAGCTTCTTGTTCAAACAAAATTGAGAAAAATATTACTATTTCCAAAAAACATAAAAAAATTTAACAAAAAAATGAAACGGCAACGAATATTCAATAAGCACCGAATTTAATTTAAATCTAAAAAAATAACTTTCCAATAATTTAAATTTAAATTTATTGCAAGTGAAGGGATTTTTTTTTTGAATAATTTTAATCTTAATAACTCCCAAGGAGTAAAGTCCAGCTTTGTTTGCAAACAATTCATAATATTGTTGATTTCATTAACTGGTACAGAACGAAGTGTGAAAAGTGTTTTCAGGCGTTGCATAGTAGATAAAAAAATTTAGCTAGATTAATCTCATCCCCATCAACAAAAGTTTCGTCACTTTTACTTCACAAAAGTCAATAGATTAGAGAATTCAGAAAATATGAATATTTGAATGTAGGAAGAATGGTGAATGTTACACAGTGTGTTAAGTGGCCACTTAAACCAACTAATTAAAGATCGTTAGCCCTGTAAATGTCCATACGTATAAAAGTATATTGTTAAGTGTCCTCGGCGTGGGTAACCTCAGTGAGGTCATATAATTTTCATTATTTATTTTATTTTATTAATTTTTCACGCCCATAAGGCTTTTACATACATGAAAGTTATATAATATATGAGTATATAAACAACATTAAATTTGAAAAATACAATATAAAGCAACAAAAGATAGAACAGTGTTTGGAAATAAAGTTGGTATAAAAAAAAGAAGATAAGTGTATAAACAACATACATTTTTGAATAAATTCAATATAAAGAAATAAAAGATAGGAACAGTGTTGAGAAGTAAAGTTGGTATAAAAATAAAAAGATGAGTGTATTAACAACATAAATTTAAAAAAATACAATATAAAGTAATAAAATATAGAACTGTGTTTAGAAGTTAAGTTGGTTTTAAAAAAATTATAATAATATATATATATATGTATATTAATTTTTTTAATAAGCTAAAAAAATGCAGCCAAAGGTTTAAAGCAGCTAGGTACATAATGTTATAAAATACATGAGCAGATTAAATGATAATTAATTATTAATCTTTGTTCATAATGGAAAAATAATGAATAAACAAATCAATGCTTCCATATCCCCTTCTCAAAACTGTTTTCACTCTCTGTTTAAATACATTTAGAGTGAAAAATATATTCAAATAACTAAGGAATATAATAAGAGGTAGAACAATTGTGCGCATTTTACGTTAAGCTATTTTATGACGTCTCTAGGCTATCTGAGATAACCTAAGCCTACCCTTAATATATTTAATTGCCTTGTAAATGAAAATATGTTTTAAAGATATATCTTGTTTGGCATTTTCGGAAACTGTAATATGCTTAGTCGTTCATTAAAATTAATGATTTTTAAAAACAACACATCCTATGTGAGAAAATCTGTGGCATGATGGTTATGAGCCGGTCAAAGATCATTCCAATCCAAAGGTTATGGTATCAATATAATCTAAAGTTTTATTACAGTTGGATGTCGAACTCATTTATTTTTACGACATAAAGACAATTTCAGGTCTTTGTAGGCAAAAATCGATTTCTATGACCATGTCGCTCAGCTTGTATTTTGGAAAAAAAAATCAAAAGAAACATCTCAAGTACATAAAAGATGGAGTGAAGAAACAATTGGTTCTACAAATGTCTAAAACGATCGCAAATCAGGGTAGCATTCTCAGTAAATCAAATTATTTGGCGGTTTCCTTTTCTCGTATACATTCATGCAAGGCATGTGTAAAAAGATATGCGTAGCATTTAAATATAAAATATATATTTTCTAATTCTCTACCTCTGTAGGTAAGCCTGCATGGATGCAAGATTTACACTTGTTAAGTATTTCAATGTAATTAAATGAATATGATTTAGTTAAAAATTTTCACATGAAAATCCCCTTAAAGAAATGTTAGTGCATAAGAATATCTTCTATACAAATATTAAATTTTTCCATTATTCTAATATTGTTCAGATTTTTACTTGAATTAAGTATTATTTCTTTTATTTTATTGTTTTAGGATTATACACTATTTTTCATCCAGTTTGTATCACCAATTTAAACCATTGAACATTCTAGGTGCAATAAAAGATATAAAAATACACAACACCCAGATCAACTTAAAAAAACACGTTTTATGATTTTCTAGTTGCAACTGGCGGGAATCAAACCCGCGACGCGAGATTCAGTTTGCCTTCTAACCAACTGCGTCACAGCGCGGCGTCTGTCTAAATACTAATAAAATCTCTCGGGCTTCGGTTGGTTAGGATCTGATCTGATGAGCACCTTAAAATAACGCCCATTTGCGCATCACATTTTTTTTAAGCGCAATCTAAATGCAATAAAGAAAAATTTGTCCCTCAGAATAATTTCATTGAGACCGCACAAAATTTACAAATAAAATATATTCAATATCTCAACAAAAATTTCGGTTAGTAAACGATTAACATTGAACAGCGAAGAATCTGTAATTTGAAATAATAACAGTCAGCTATCGCAGACTTATTACATGCTAGTTAATTCGGCCCGTCAGGCCTCATATAATTGGCCCTGCGGGCCTTTATGAATTCGGTGAACAGAGACAGAGAATCCGAATACTACTTCCGTAAGAGGAGGACGAAACAAGAGAACGTGCGCGGAGGAATGCGGTAGTGTGTTGTGACACTGCCTGGTCGAGTTTCGATAAAAATTGAACCATCGATAATTAAGAATATAACATATTTATGAATATTGACGCCCCAATTTTCAACTAAACTCAACTAAGCTGCAACACATTACAGCATTCTTTTCGTGCACCTTGAACAAAGACCCCGTCAATACATGCATTCGTGCATGCGTAGAAACTAATAGATTTAGTTCGTAGATAAATTAATAATACCTGAAGTAAGTGCTCTTTTATTTGATTCATTTTCTTAAAGTGGTATCGTAATATTTATTCTAGAAAAGATTTAGGTAATATATTCATATTATTAAATTTTATTCCCAATTGTGAGAGGGGTTAAGGTCCAAAACATTATTCGATAAAAGTTGCCGAATAACAAAAAAAGGTCCTATTTTCTTATTCGATAAGATCAGAAAGTTTGAATCTACAGCTTATTGGTTTTGAAGATGACTTTTTATATCATTCTGAACAGATACATAAGGGAAATTCTCAGAAATATTCTAACAATAGGAATAATATATACTCGTATGTTTAGCTAGTATTTACCCGTGGATTCACTTGCATGGTAACGGAGAAATTAGTTGAATAATCAGTTTTATCGTTCAACAATAAGAATTTTACAGATAAAATGATTTATTTCTTCCGGATACAAAGTAGCCTGCATCAATTGCTAGTTCTCCAACGATCACTATGCGAAAAACGACGATCTTTTAGTCTATGGTGACTAGCATCGTTTTTCCATTTTAATATTAATACATTTTTCCACCAGAAATTTTCAGGAGAAAGTGATATTTTTTTGAGAAAAAGAGTAGCGAATTACATTTTTCAGCTTTCTGGCTATATTTTTGCAAAAAACCACGTCGATCGAATGCTTCATTGGGACGTGAAGCAAACACAAGCGAAGAGACAAACACACATTCGGTATGGATTGGTAGTTTTTTTTTTCTGCATTTTTGTATGAAATTGCAGTGCCCACCGGTTCAGTTTTAGCATAAGTTTGGTTTTGGTTTCAGCTGAAAAATTGGTTTCGGTCGGTCACTAGTAAAATGTGTCATGTACAAAACATAATATTAAATTAATATTGTTAAAATTCCTAATTTGATAATATGTTTGTAATATATTTTGAGGCCTCTGGTTCGATTCTTAGCAAGATTAAAATTAAATAATTATTTGCCCGCCTTGGAAACAAATAGTCAATGCGTTTTTCTACTTTGCAAAATGTCTCGAATTTGATTTCCAAAATGGTCGATGTAAAATATTAAAGTATATGATTTTTGGTACCTGGACTGTGTCCTGACAGACTGATCTACATGAAAAATCAAGATATGTTGCAAATTGAGTATCAATTTAGTGCTTTATACACCATTAGGTGCGGGAAATAAATAATAAAATTAATCAACTATTTTTGTAGAGGCATTTTTTTCTTTCTATATTTTATAGTCTATAGATCGGCACATAAAATGTAGGACTGATCATCTTACCCTTATGTATAATTTTATGTAAAACGATTGATTAACCAGTCTCTAAGAAGTGCTCTAAGTACCCGATGGTGCAAAAAAAAATTGTTATGATGGTGAATTTGGTATGTTTAAATTTTTAAATTTTATTTTCTATTTAATACGTTTTGAAACCTGAATTATCTAATAACACATTTATGTTATTGGATGGTTGAAAGAAATCAGCATATGGCAATAAACCGGCTAACACACAATTTATATTATGTCCAAAATGTTAAATAAATAATAAGGTCATTTGGTCAAAACATGTTTCATGTTTCAATGAAAAAATAATAAATTTAAAAACAAAATGCTTACTTTTTTTCATATCCAGAACGAGATTTCCATAGGTCTGAAATAAAAGAAAATAACATGTAGATACACGAAGGATATTTTTATATGTTAGCTGATATTATAAAATCATTTTCGGGATAAAAATAATAAGCACCTTTCAAGAAATATATAATTTATAATCGATAAATATATTGAAATCATTTAAATAATTTTTAAAAAGCCCTTCAGGTACCCCGGCGTCAAGTTGTTTGCCGAATTTGAGATGTTCAATTATACATCTCTAAAATAATAATTTTTGTGAAAATTACTCTACCAAATCCCAAAAGAAACACCCCCACACTACTAGAAGTCAAACTAGAGGATGGGTGATGGGGTCTACCACAAACTCTGAATTCGGGCGAAAAAAATTCGGGTTTCTGGGCCCCAAAATATTCAACATGTTAGCCAAACATTGCAAAACCATGACCCGGATTCAATTAAACAAATTAAAAAAAAATGGTTAGTTGAATTACGTCAAGAAAAATCACAAAATGTACTCAATAACATTCTTAAATAATAAATGGTGGTAATGAAATATTGTATTACTGTATAATAAATTAACTAGTAGGTAGTAATGTAATTGTTTATTTTGCACAAAAATGTCGCAAAAAAGGCAGACTAAACACAATCCAGAAAAATCTATTACCTAAGTGTATCTGTAGTATGCAATTATAATGTTTTGTTTATATACCATGAAAATTATTATTATTATTATCGTTTTAATTGAAATATTACTAAAATTCTTTTTGTCTTAAAAAAAACAAAAAATATGATAATATCTAATCTGAAATTAAACATTTTAAAATTAGGTGACTGCTTTTCCGGTAAACGGGTTTATTGAATTAATAAGTTCGTTTTACAAATGGCTTAAACTTATGTTTTATATTATTCAAAAAACATATAAATTGAACTTGTTATCATTTAATTATTATTTTCATTATTCGTTTGCAGGTGAGCCTATACCTCGTGTATAGATTTTTGTCTGCATTCCTCTTGTTTAAAAAAAGCATTTAAACGGTTTTTGAACTGGTCGACCAAAATGGAATGGGCCATAAGGTTTGGCAATTTATTCCAGTCTAAAACCACCCGATGGAAAGGAAATTTTTCTTGAAATTAAGGTGGAATGAGGGACGATATAGCTTTCAATTTGGTTGGGATTTAATTGATATATCTTATGCAATGGGCAGTCATAGTAATTATTGAGTGTCTTATAAGTTTCCATAAAATCTCTTCTCTTCTGTCGTTCTTCCAATGACGTAAGTACTAGTGATTTTAATAAAGTTGATATAATACAAACCAAAGAGGAAAGATAAATAAGTTCAATGTCAGTGAGACAGTCACATTTAATTGGGAATTGATCCTAAAACTCCCATACGGCGGACAGACATCTAAGAGATAATAGGAAAATTATAAATATGCAAACAACGCTTAATTTTGTTGATCTCATAATTTTTTTTTTTTTTATTGGAAAATTAGATAAAAAACACGTTTTTTTACAGAGGATTGGAGCTGTACAATGAGTTTTGTGATTCTGTTTTTCTCCTCATTGGAAATCTTATCTTTTTTTTACCCCTTGTTTCATATGTATGACATTGTTGGTTGAATTTTATTATTGTTTTTATTTTATTCATCCCCTTATTTATTTTATGCATAAAAATTGCTACATTATATTTAATTTGTTGCTTTACTGTGAGCAAGCCAATTTCTTTGTGCATTATTTCTAAATTTTTGCTGTTCCTGCAGCATTGTGAGACCTAGAGTTTCCAGTCTCAGGACATACGGAAGCCATTTTAGGCTTGGGGAATGCTTTGTGGCTCGTCTTTGGACTCTTTCTTGATATTCTTAACAAAAAGGAATTCCATATCTGACATCCGTATTCGAGAGTTGATCTGACGTAGTATTTGTATATTTTCAGTAACAAAAGAAGGCATTTTTAATCAAGTAGATAGTTAAATTAGTTTTTTTGTTATATTTAGTATGTGGCATTCCTATTTTAAATAATCTAATATTGCAATTGTGAAAAATTTGGCGAAATTAATATTCATCACAAATGTGTGAAAAACTATATACTGTTTTACCATAAGTGATGAGTTTTAGTAAATATACAAAAAATCTACTTCACCTCTTTCTAGAATTTGTTTTTACAAAGCTATATAACATGGCATCAAGCGATGTTGCTCGTGAAAATCTTCCTTAATGGCAATGTTCCAAAAATTACTATTCTTGAGTTAATGATGCCAAACGATAGCTTAACGAGTTAATTATGAAACAATAATAAAACAGAAGATTTGTAGAAAATATCTAAAGCTAATATTTGTGTCTCATTTATTTACTATTAATGGCATATTTTCTAATCTATTTTTATGATTCAATTTTTATTATTATTACTTGCATGTTTTCTAATTTAAATTTATATTGATTTTTTATATTGTTATTATTATTCTTTGAATTTATTAAGCATCATTTAATGAAATTAAAAATAAAAAAAACACATGAATAAAATAAGGTCCTTCCTAAACACAGGAATTTCCTAGCTAGTCGGGACCTGAAACAAATAAACTCTGCACATTTTAAAACTGTGAAATACTAAATAAATAAATAAATAAATAAATATTCACATTCTAGCTATTATTCCCGTTCTGTGCATTTGCGCCAAAATAAATAAAAAATGCGTTCCGAAAATATTACTCGAAATGTTTATTTATACCACAATAGGCAAAAATCACATTTTATAACGATTTAAAATAAGAAAGGGTGTATGAAATACAGTCGAGTAAAAAAAAATTTGCTCGACCGTATTAGTAGCGTTAAAAATATTATTAAATTTATCATTTTAAATTCCCGCAAAAACGGTTTATTACATTGGTTAGGACCCTCATATGTTACGATTTGGCTAAATTTTGAACTTTATTTGTGACGTTTAAATTTAAATAGAACGTCGTTACGAACCTTGACGCCACAATTGTCAAGGCCAAACATGTCGCGTTTTTGAGGAGACATGCTGTATTTTAACAATTTTATTTTATTTAAGTTACGTATTAAAACATTTCTCCACAAAATCTAGATTCACTTTGAAAAGACAATTAATTTTTATAAATCATTATTACACACTTTTATCGGTATTCGGAGTATGTGATATTTACCTATTATTGACCATGCTTGAGATCCTAAAGCGAATATTTTATCGAATTATTTTAGGTCGTGGTAGCTTCGTCGACTTACGGATCAGAAGACAGAGGTTCGAATTCCAGCGAATTGAGCTAAATTGTGCTATTCAACTGGAATCGGTGAACGCATTTGACATAATTAATAAAATTTAGATCGTCGAAGCAAAAAGGCGATTTATTAATTCATGCAGTAAAATAAGTACATCATCATCATCGTTTCCCTTTCTGCACCCAGTTGTGCATAAGGTACTCTGTAGAAACATTTAATGCAGCGTGTTTTGATGAAGGTAAGGTGATCGGTTTCACGCTTCAGGTACTACAGGTAGGTCCAGGGGCAGTGAAATATTGTAGTGATAAACCACTTTATAAACAAATGTTCCATGTTTACCCTCCTAGGGATCGAACCCTGGACCTCAATCATGGTAGGCGAACGTCTCCAACCACTACACTACGAGGCGGACATTTCTTCGCTCGATTTTCTTTTTCAGTGTTTTTACTTGAGAGTAGTCATTGATGGAAAAATACTCGTCCAGGATTTAAGTTGAATTTCACACACATCACAGTACTTTTTATTGATTTGGTGTTTACTTTATAGAACTCCATATTTTAATTTTAATATTAAAATCAAACAAAGATATGAGTCCATTTAAAAACGTTTTATTTATTTTTACTTATTACTTCAGTACCTATAATAATATAACTACTTCACATTCGTTTGAAAACGCCTTACCAAGGCAAAACAATTGATTAGGTTTTTTTTTCGCCGATGTATCTTTTGATATTGCGTGTGCTCCATCTATTCCTTGCTACACGCAGGGCGTAGAACGCTGTGTAAAGATGTAAGACAGGAGTGTAATAATCAGCACGTTTGCTTACCATGCAAGAGTTCTCGGGTTCGATTTCCAACATGGTTGACATGAAATGTTGATTAAAAAAAGTGTTTTTAAACTAGAACATTTAGTAGTTTCTGCGTAAGACTGATCATCTTACCTTCATGTTACAAAAAAGATCAAGATTCGCTGTGATTGGTGTACCAATCCAGTGTCCTATGCACCATTTGGTGCGAAAAGAGAATGATGATAATGATGATCTTTTGATGTATATTATTATTTATTATTATGAATTTCTGACCAACTCTTCTTGTGACCCGACTGTTTTTTGGTTGGCTGGAAGATATTGTTTTTGGCAATAAGTCCGTCAGAGTAGTTATTCTTTGTACTTGAAGATTAAAATAAATAAATAAGCTCTACCCCTCCGGATATCGACTTATTTATCATAAATGAAAAAAAAAAATAACAAGCAAAAACTGTTTTTTTATATATTCAAAACCTAAGAAAAATACTACATAAGAATTGTAAAAAAAAAATTTTTAACACGTAAATTCAATACTGCTAGTAAAAGTCCATTAACACGTTCTTGTTACGAGTACATCGGAAAAAAAATCCATTTCGTTCTTTACAAAAGAATTACCTACAAAATGTCTTTGTAAGTATCAACTATTATAGACGCCGGGGAAGATGGAATTGAGCCGAGTACAATGGGAATAGAAAAAACTTTTACAAGGTAAAAAACAAGATAATATAGGCTTTGAAATATGAATCCCGTAATAATAATAGTTGACAACCCTTTTAAAGTACGAAAATACCCACTAGACACAAAAATACTTTACAGTGATCGTACGACTATTTTATTATAAAACACAATATTTTGAGAGTGTCCAAATGTTTAAAGACAAAAGACAAAATTTCACCCCAAGAGAGTTATTAAGATTATCGAATAAGGAAATATTCGTATCACATACTATAAATACCAGGTTTGCTTTATTTAAACTTGAGACCATACGACATTAACATCTGAAACAGGAAAATTTATTTCAAATTTGAGTGTTGGTTGAGCGAGTGGTTGATGGGATTGAGTGGTTTGTGGCTGGATGGACCGCCAGTGGATAAAGGTCCACCTATCCTACCCATCCTGTGATCTACCAACTTTTAATGTTTGTTATTCTCCTCGTCTCTATGGCCATGGGTAGCTACGGTTGCTATGGGAGCTATGGGAACAATTTTCCATATCCATAGCAACCAACATCAACAATTACACATTTTTTCTCTTCTTGATAAATTTTGTCAACTATCGCATTTTCACAATTTTATCTGCCCGCATCTGAACATCTTTACGTTTTCTGACCGCCGCTCCGCCACATTTATCTTTATTTTTCACAAATAACTATAGTGAAAGTGCCGTGTTCACCAAAAAAGGAAAAAACTACCCAAAAGCCGGGACTTGGAGATCTGGATTCCTGTCCCTGATTCCCTTTCCTGTCTTCCTAAAGGTAGGATTTTTGTTTGCTGTAGTTTGTTTGGCCGCATACTGTTCTTTTCCACATCTGCCATCATTGCGCAAACGCATCTTTTATTTCCCCGCAAAAATTAATACAGATCAACGATTCATAAACAATATCCACGCAAAATTATAATCGGCACCCCAAGAGTGAATTATTTTTTGACAACAGTTAAAACCTACAAAATATGAGGTGCATAGTTTGCGACGGGACTGTGTCTAATATTTGAAAAAATGGAAACCTAACATACATTCTAGTCCAATTGGAATTTTTTTGAAGCTTTGTCGATGCTAGCCGAAATAATTTTTTTAACTTGTACCTAGAAACTGACCATATCTAAAGGAAGAAGTTGTAATTAGTGTAAGCTGAAACCAAAAATATTTGTATGATCAATCAATGTCAGTCTACTACTATTGGATACTATTCACCAGAAATCGTAAACCGTAGACCGAGAAAAATGGTACACTTTCGATGCCTGACAACTGCAAATTGTGTGTTGATTTGAGTCTCTATGATGGCAGTGGTAATCCATCAAATAATTTTAAAATACTCGTGGGTTATTTAGTAATAGTGTACGCTTCGGTATGGTTTAACATTGGTTTTAATACATGGCACGTTTACGAACTAATTCATATTTTGGGGGCTTTTGCTTTTCACTTTGAAAAACACTTTGTTTTGGGCATTCTGAAAGTTTTCTTTACCAATACTATCGGGTACCAAAAACCACATACGGGAGCTTAGCTTGAGAAGAATCATCGAGGTTCGAAAAAAAAAACAATTAATACAGCAATAGCTTCACTTATAAACCTGGCATATAGTTAAACCTAAGCATAGTGGTGAAATAAGGATTCGAAAACCATTATTATTACAGTAGTAGAATAAAGATGGTATTCCCATCCGTATTTTACCACTATACCTAGGCGTAACTTTATGCCAAAATTCTGAATAAGGCCCTATGAGTAATTTCAGACTTTATCGATATGATTATTTTGGCTGAATCCCAAGTAACACCATCTTTGATTTGAAGTAACACATCACGACAGCTTTTTGGAGGAAATTTGAACAAATCAAAGACCTTTTCTAACTGTTACATCTATTCCTTGCCACACGCAGGGCGTAGAAAGCTACCTAAAGGTGGAGACAGGAGTTTCGCTAACAGTTATTTGACAGAAAGCAAAAATAAGTGTTATGCAGACAGAAATAATGTCAAGAACTATTGCTGTTATTTGAAAGTGAAAAACAGTATAAAGAATAAAAATGGTTTTCATTTTAATACTCTCCCTTCATTACCCTATACTACCCCTTATTAAAAAATGTATATTTCAATGATTTTAAATACGTGTTTTTCTTGAAAAAACTATTGTTTTCTTAATTATACAACTAGTTTTATTTTCATATAAAAGTAAAGTTCGATATTTTGTGATGAATGAAAGTTTTATTAAAAAACACCAAAATGTGTGAACTTCAAACCTCGGTTGAGGGCCAAAAGTAGTATGGAATATTTGAAAAAATATTTTTTACGTTTAATGTGATTCAAAATGCAACTTTTAAAATCCTTTTTTGCTTTGATAACTAAAAAAAAAATTCAAAAAATCATATACCAACAACCCACTCTTGTGATAATTGAATTAAACGTCGCTGCAACCGACAAATTATACATCGATTGACAAAATTATAAAACGAGAATTAGTTATAAATATCAGAAGAAAGATTTATAAATACCTTGTGATTTAAACTAGTAGCTTGTTAATGTTATTTGCAAATTTTTTATTGTGTGATTATTGAAAAAAAAAGTGTATATATTATATTGAGGGGGTCGTAAAGATTTAACAAAATATTTTTGACTTTCAAAGGGTCATGATATATTTGAGAAACGTATTCTTAAGTGTCTACATACTTAAATTAAATTGAAAACAGCCTTTAATTACTCAAGTAGGTAACAAAATATTAGACAAGTTGTTGAACACAAAAGTTTATTTGCAGAAAAAACATCTATTTGAGAAAGGTTTTGTTTGAGTAAATCAAAATACGAATACATTTAATAATCACCTTACTCTATACACTCATACCACAAACATAGATAATAAATTTAAAAAAATAATTACTAGAATAAACGCAAAAAATGAATTACGTTTTAAATTGTATTTGTTTCGTTGGTTGTCAAATTACTGTAAAAGCCATTTTTGTCCAATTAAATATTGCAGGCCTTGGGTTTTATGAAGCAGGAAAGCAATAACAGATTTTGCATTAAAGTCTGGTTTGAGACTTATGTTCAATTTGCATTATTATACACACCCAGTTTTACTGTTTGAACCACTGCTAAATGGCAATGGTATTCAATTATCGGAATCAACTGGGACGGGACCCCATCCGAATAATAAAAAATTGAAATAATTTGATTAACTAATTACGGTATATACGCGTATGTTGAAAATAGAGAAAAAAATCTATTTTGAAGGAAAAAGAGCTTTTAATTAATCAAATAAAAAGGCAACATTTTTACATGTTAAGCGTAGTTACAAGTGCTGAAAATTAGTACAGTATGTACGTACCGTAGTGTAAATGAAAGTCATTGCTGTTTGATGAATCGTAGTGCGTTTCCGTCTTAATGGTTTTTTTTCTAAAATTCTGAAAGCGATTCAGATAATATGCGGTTCGAACAGTAGGAGTTTGGATTATTGGAATTCTACTGTAATTATATTAGGTTCTATTACGGGTTGTTAAATAATTAATGCTCGATTTTTTTTTCATTTTATGTTTTGGACCATGTTATTTCAAAACCGTGTGAAACGAGGTTCCAGAATAATTATATCTTGTATAGTTATCCAATTAATTATATTAGTACAATCATTTATTGTTTTATATTTAAAAACTCTATCCATGGCCAATGTTTTTTGAATTTTTCATAATGATCTACTTGGCCTCTATCACAAATATGTTCGATATTTAGTCCATTATTACTGTTGTCAACAGTGTGATAGTTTTTAATTAGGTGATAGCGAATAAAAAAAAAGTTATTACGTATTACTCAAACTTATTGTTAAGTACTGATTTTGCATTTTCTATACTGGCAACTTATATAAGACTGTAAATATTCCGTTCCTACCCAAATCCTTCCCTTTTCAAATCCTTGTTCTTCTATAGTCCTGTGAGCAAGTCACATGTGAAAAGTTGTCTCTATGATAAATCTTTATCATATCCCGTGTCAATATATTTCGTTCAAAATGAAGTTTAGTGTTATATAAACAGTCTTAATTATTTTTTCTATTTATTATTTATTTGGATAACCAACAGCTATATTTATCTTATATATAAAACAAAGCAAATTATAAATAAACCAATTACAGGTTTTCACAAGTAGCATCACAGTAAGTTAAAAAATATTCTCGAACATAAAATGAACAGTAATCTAATGTAAATCAAAAAGAAAAGAAAAAACTCTACAAATTATTTCGAAAGCAAACGCCACACGTCACTATGGTTATTCGCAAATAAATCTTAACTTTATGAATTAGTTTGTACATTAAAATTATCAAAAGTTTGCCATAAATATAAATTTCACCTATAATTAGATGAAACAAGAGGAATGTGACGAAGAAGGTTATTCCTTAGTACTTTGGAAGGAACATTAATAGAGAGTTTGCGTAGTAGTTCAGGACAGTCAATTAAACCAGAGGCAATTTTTTATAGATACATTATATCAGCTTTTCTACGATGTTTTTGCAAAGGTAATAAGTGATGTTTTTTTTTGCATATTTGAATATATTGATCGGGTTTAAACTCAAGTTTCAACCGGAAACACGTGTACTTAACGAATTTCTTTTGAATATTTTCAATGCGTGATACAGTTCGTCATCATCTACACGATACCGGCAATCCGTGCTACAGCAAAAGTGAAGTGCTTTATATAAGAAACAATCGAAAGAACTTTAAAAATGAGTAACAGTTTCCTTACATTCCACTAAATTCAAATTCCATCTGTTATAAGTGTACAATGCCTGAAAGGCATTCAGCTGACCAAACACTTATAATCTGTGTTCTTTTGTTCTACTGATACATTATTTTTTTGCACCATAACAGGACAGTCAGCCCAATAACAATGGTGAATTACAGCTCAAAACACCCAGTATTGAGAAAAATCAAATTGTTTTTTTGTGTTTTCACCGGAAATCGAATCCGGAATCTCCAGCTCGTGAATCAAGCGTTTTGACCACTACACCACGGATGCCTTCTTTTGTTTCTTGTTTGAGTTTATTCACTGGATCAATTATTTATTATTTCTTTTGGCGATTGCTTTATCTTCAGATGACTGTTACTGCTCTTTAATTTTTAACGGTAAGAAATCAACACTGCCCTTGCTTGACTTTTGCCGAAAAAATAAAGGAAATGATAAAGGAAACATAATCTTTATTGATCGTTGCTTTATTTTTCCTGCAAGATAATTTTTTCCAATCTTAAGCGTTTTAATGTTTATAAACAACAATTTACCGGTTTCATAGTGTAGTAGTCAGTGCGTTAGCCTACCATTCAAGAGGTCTCGGGTTCGATTCCCGACATGGTTGAAATGAAATATTAATTTTAAAATGAATTTTTACACTCAAATATTTCATATTAGGTCAGATTGAGCGGAAAGCACTCTTCTGGTTCTTTTTCGCACATAACTGTTTCTTAATCCGTCCGGACACAGAGACATTTGTTCTTTGATATACCGTAATATGGGATGAATCGCAACTAAGGGGTGATAAGAAACATTTTTTGGTACAACTCTTTTAATTTAAATCTCCGCAACTTACGTTAAAATTATTGCAGAATTTCTTGTCAGTTCGTGCAAGCAAACAATGTTTCCTGCGGACTGCCAACATTAAAACAATATTCTAAAGCAATTTACTACTCTTTTCGCTATCATTGTATACCTTAAAAAATGGTGAGTTTACGTTGGTGAAAAAACTTTGAACAATTCACAGGAATAACCCAAGAAAATTTAACAAATTATTACTTAAATCTTATTGTTATTTTATTGATAAATATTAAATTTACACTTGATTATGTGATTTCTAATTTTTTATGAATTTCGGGTGGAAAAAATGATTAGTGAGATGAATAGAAACGACTACCGAGGTGAATAAATGCGGCGTAGGATGAAAAAATACTAAATTTTTAAAGATACTTATTTTTAAAATATTATACTCGGCCTCGTGGTGTTGTGGTCAGCGCGTTTTTCTACCATGCAGGAAGTCTCAGACATGGTTGAAATGAAATATTCATTTAAAAAGGTGTTTTACACAAGAATATTTCAATATCCCTGGACGGGCACCTGTAACATACGACTGATCATGTTACCTTCGTGTAGCAAAAATTATCAAGACAAACTGCAATTGGTGTACCTTATACACCATCAGGTCCGCAAAAAGAATGATGATGATGATAATGATTAACGACTCTTTTATTTGATCTTTTACATTTTACATTTACATTTTACATTTTTTTTGCACCACAACAGGCCAGGAGGCCTAATTACAGTGGTGAATTACATCACAGAGCACCCAGGCTTGAGAAAAATCACATTTTATAAGTTTATAAGTTCAGATTTTTCTTTTTGGATTGGATACACTTTTTCAGACGCAGTAAGTTCAGAACAGTTATACAATTTTTTTCACTGCATCCATCACATTTTACAAATTCATCTAGTTGCAATAATTCATTACACTTGCCACAAAAGCTCGACATTGTTAAAATATTTGACCGAAATGGAAATATTACAGGTTGTAAGACCTTGATTTTTAATTTTACGTCTTACTTTTACAGTTCGCAATCACGAGCATGCGATTAAATACTGACCAATAACACAGGCCTATAATAAAGAATGACCTCACGGCGGGCCAATCAAATTAATTTGATATAACCAATCAGAGAGCGAGATTTTTTCTGTCAACATTGACAATGCAATCTATGTTGAGTATAAATCAAAAGACTTACGTGCTTTTGATAGAGAAAAATGATCACTTCATAAAAACATAATTTGTTAATTCTAACAACTGATTTATAAATCACTATTAAAATCACCTTTCAGTTTAATACCACTATCTTTTTACTAAGTTAAAACGATTTTAAACAGAGTTAACGATGTATGATGTTAACACTTATTAACACAATTATTGTTGCAAAAAAAAACTGCTTCAGATTTAATGCCACTTTTACTATGAAAAAGCAAAGATATACTGAATAAACATATCAAGGTTTTTGTGTCTGATTCAACTAATTTGAGAATTCACGGTGTATTGTTTGAATGTCATAATAACTCAAATTACAATAAAAATAATAACGTCTAGACTTTTGAGACAAGATTTAAATTACAATCATCGGTAACGAATTCAATAATTTGATTTAATTTTTTAAATTTGCATTTACTCGTAAACCACCTGTCTATATTTTTACATTATTGGACGGTGTTTTGCAAAAATGTGCAAAGTCACAAAATTTGAGAAAATAAAAATCATGATTCAAAAGTTATATTCTTACTCTTAAAAAATGGTTTGATATTATTAACTTTTAAATGAGAAAGTTCAGTGCATTTTCATTTGTTTTTTGTTAATATAAATGATTAAAATAAACCAAAATAAAAAAGAAATAAATTATGTATCGTTTTATCAGCGCTATGATTTTATAAAGTTTTGAATTTCTAAAATTATTTCGTGTGTGACGTCTCAAGATTGCTTTCGCTTCTTCTGGGTCAGTTCTGCCGATTGGTCCGTTGACGGTAAGTAAACCGGAAATCTTACACAACTCTTATCATTGGTTGTTTCATGTGAATTAGTGACGTCGGCGTCATTCGAAGTAATTCATTTTTATTAAAATATTTTTTCGTACATTCTCAGGAAACTTTGTCGCATAATTTAATGCTCTAATTTTTACCGCGCGCTAGAAATAATTTTCTGTTTACAAATTCCCGTAGGGTTAAAGTTCCTCATTCTCTGCAATACCTCGATAGGTTAACCAAAAACCACACACCCGGACAACAATGTACACGTAACATTATTGTAAGATGCTTAGCGGGCATATTGTTGCGAATTAAGATCAATATGTGGCTAACATAACAACCGATTTCCTTCGAGTACCTAATAGACAACTCCAAAATTGATGTAGTTAAGTACATCAAAAATTTAAGAGTTGTTTTGGACTTTAATATGACATACAATGAGCATATAGATATATAGATAATCCAGTAAATAAATCACAAAAATTACTTAGCTTCATTAACAGAATATCCTCAGAATGATTTTACTAATGTCCGTACAATCAAAACTCTTTATTGCTCAACTGTTCGCTTTTTTCTAAAATATGTCTCCGTGGTCTGGTCTCCATTCTATGCCAATTGCATAAATCATATTGAATCAGTCCAACATCGTTTGTTTCGAAAAGTAGCGTGGATGCTTGGACTAGAGAGAAGTAATTATTCTTATGCTGATATAGAGTCAACGTTTAATATTTCCAGTCTACAAAAACGTAGAACTAATATTGATTCCATGTATATGTTCGGCATACTAAATAGTATAATCGATGTTCCATCATTACTGGGATAAGTCAAATTCAATATTTTGACTAGTAGGTTGAGAAACAATGAAGTACTATTCATCGATCAGCATAGAACAAACTATGGTCTTAATTCTCCAATGACCCGTATTTGTCATATTGTTAACTCAAGACAAGATCTGGACTTTTTTGGATTAAGTTTACAACGATTTAAACGAGCACCAAATAAATAGTACAGATCTTGTTTTGATGTCCCTTAAGTTTGTCAATGCTTCTTTTCTTTAAAAAAAATGTTTTTAACTATTCTTTTATTATTATATTTAAACCCTCTAAATTGTATACATGGACAATGTCCGTTAATAAATAAATAAACATGATAACAATATTGCGAAAATCTGTTAACCCCACAGAAGACGCTACATTTGGCAAAATTGCCGACAAGTTGGTTTTATCACAAAGGGCCACTAACTTTTTGTAATATATGGATTCCTATTGGAAGTAAATTTGAATAACGTCTGTTTTAGAACATGAAGCTTTTATTTTTTTCCACTCAAAATTTTCCATTACAATAAAATACATAATACATATTTAAAATTAGAAGAAAAAAATATTTTTTTTTGAGAAGTAACATTGTTTTAAACATTTTCGTGTTATTGTTATAACAAAAGTAATTGTTTTAAAGTTGTTCTGTAAAAAATGTGTTATCTTACTTTTTGTTGAATTTTTATATTTAAAAAAAAAAAAAGAAATTTGATAACCTATAATGTTTAAAGATAATAATTGATGATTTTATTAAAACTGATTACTTATTAAACTCAACGGCCAAGCTAAAAAACTTTTCATGTTTTTTTTTAATGCGCCTGATGCTAAACAACAATTATCTAAGTTCGAGGTTGTAATGCATTTTAGCACACCATCCAAGTGTGTTGTACAGTCATTACATAAGACTTTTTTAAATTTTATTTCAAAGAGTATGACGGTATATTGTTATTGAAATTTGATCTTAAAATAAAAATAAAACTTTTTTTTGAGATGTAGAATCTTTTCCGAGGGAAGTTTAAAGTAAAAGACCAGTCTCGAAGGTGTTGCAAAAGCAATGAAACCGGTTACTGGTTATTCTAAATTTGCGGATTTAAGTATCACTCGTCTTTTATTTCGATAGGAAAAATGTATTAAATATTTGTACTAAGGCCTTATTTTTGGCTCCTAATACACGCATCATTTTAAGAACAGCAAAGTCAATTTTTGGTTGTACATTTTGTCTAAGGAATAATTAATGAATGGATTTTCATAAGGTAAACGAGATAAATGAAATTGGATAATTAAGGACCGCTCCAATTTCTAATTATTCAGAATCTCTTGTTAATTTATCGAGATTATGAAAATGTCTTAATAAACTTTAAAATGAGTTATAAAATTACATGGTTAACGAATTGCTTTGAATTAAATTCTATGGATATCTAAAAATAAATTTCATAGACAAATAAATAATAAATAATTGCTAACTCAAAATTATTATTAAAAAAAGTCACGAAACTCTTCATAAAAAATTAATTTTAAAGTAAATTTAGAAGTAACTGTTGCTTATAATTACAGAAGTATTTAAATTATTTAGATAAAATTATCAATAAAATTTCTAGGTTTCACTCTTTTGTTTCAATTTTATTTCATTAGACCAAGGAACGCTTTCGCATTAGAAGGCATCTTCGGGATTTGTAAATTGCTAAAAAGTGTATGGCCCATTCTATTACTTTATTGTGTTCTTCCATATTTTTTTTTCTTAACATTTAAATAATAAGAAATTTTAAAAATCACTCCAACAGAATCATAATTTCGGTCGAAAACTTTCCCAAAAACTAACTGTATTGCAAACCAGTTGTTATTATATTTATGTTATCTGTCCCATAATAAAATACTTACGTAATCTTTTTTTATATTTCCAAACGTTGTAACAAATATAAATGTTGTTAAGAATTTACCAGTCCTTAAAATGCTTTTTTAGGCAAAAGCGCACGTTGGTCAAATTAAATAAAAGCAACACTAAACCATGAAGTTGAAGTGGTAATTTTATTTATAATATTATCTTATCTTTGGGGTTTTATCAAAAAATATCTACAAAAAACATCAATATAAAAAGATGTATTTTACTTATTGATTTTGTTTGATTGAGCGAATCATACTCATATAAATTTAACATCAAAACAGTGATAGTGAAATATAAAAAGGGCCAATTCGTACATATCAAAGTGAATAAAAAATCATTGTCATAATCATCCCCCTTTCTACATCCAGTGGTCCATAGGGCACTGTATTGGTAAACCAAATGTATCGTGTTTCGATCATCGGTTACATGCAGGTTATGTAACCGATGACCGATGTCGGCCTCGTGGTGTAATGGTCAGCGTGTTAGCCTGCCATGCAAGAGGTCTCGGGTTCGATTCCCAACATGGTTGATGTGAAATATTTATTTAAATGGGTGTTATCACCCTAAAATATTTTGTAGTCCCTGCACTGGTACCTGAAGCGTAAGACTGATCATCTTACCTTCATGTAACAAAAATGATCAAGATACACCTCGATTGGAGTATCAATGCAGTGCGCTATGCACCATTAGGTGCGGAAAGGGAACGATGATGATGATGATGTAATCAATTCTACACTTCAGGTGACAGTCCAGGAACAATGAAATATTCAGATTAAATAAACTAAAAAAAAAATTCTCGTCTACTCAGTCAGGAATCCAACCCAGGACCTCAAGAATGGAATGCGGGTGCACCTACTACTACTCAACGAGTCGAACATATTCTCCACTCGGTTGTCTTATACAGGATTTTTACCTGAGAGCAGCCATCGAGTGGAAAACACTCGTCCGAGGTTCTGGATTCATTTCATTAAAATATAAATTATGCCGAGTTAATTATTAAAGCACTTTAAAAATGTTGCTTGGATCTTAAAGTTCTCAATAAGCTTCACACCTTTAATTTAATTTAGATCGGCATAAATTCAAACACCAAAATAATATATAGTCTACTGAATTTGGTTCCTACGTTGCCACATTCATTTCAGAAATGGCCCATATTTTTTGTTGGACCTCGAAGACATTATATCAAAAACACATACATACACTTAATGGTGTTTATAACAAACAATACCAATACACAAACTCATTTTCAAAACAAATTTATGATTGTTAAAACCGTCATGACTTATTTTTAGAGATTCTTCTTTAAATTTCTATTCCACTCGAACGGGCGATGCAAAATTAAATATCCAGTATGTAATCCGGTCATTTTTTACTCAGCCGAAGTCAGGTAAGGGTTGTCACTAGAGCCCTCGCAGGCACTGTAGATTGAACAAACACCTTGCTAGAATGAACCTTTCTGAAACTTCAAACACGTAGGTTTTAAAAATAAGATTTATTTGTATGCTAGATGCCAAACCCTAAGAAGAGAAAAATTAGTGATTTTCCGAACTTTTAACGTCTTGTATTTTTTAATTTTTAAAATAAATTTCTCACAGTAGCGGGGCTTTTTAAAGACCTGGGCTTAGAGGGCGAGAACTTATGAATGGGGATCCGTTGCAATAGATCTTCACAGCTCGCTGTGACCTCAGGAGCTTAAATAGCGCCGATCCCCACTTCAAAGAATAAGAATTTACTTAACAAAATATAAGCGGCCATACCATAAAAAAGAATTCATAGATATTTGACATTTGGTGATATACTCGTATGACTGTGTCAACTAATTATTACTCGTCTCAACCATGGCGGGCGAACCCGAGACCTTTTACATGGCAAACAAACGCGCTGACCATTACACCACGAGACCGACAGATAAACATATCGACAGATAAAGCAGATCGAATATATAATAATCTACGATATACTTTCCTTAGCATGTCACTCTTTCGTTTCGTAAGTTTATTTGTATCTGATATATATTATATCTCTATCATAATCATATCGTATTTGATTGACTCCGTGACTCCGAATCTATTGATATTAGGAATTATTTTAACAGAGATGACGCTGTTAAGATATGGAAGTCAAAGAATTTTTAAAATTATTTTTCTTAAATTCTTTATTTGGATAACCAACAGCTACATTTATCTTAAATATAAAACAAAACCAATTACAAATAAACCAATTACAAGTTTTCACAAGTAACATCACAGTGAGTAAAAAAATATTCTCGAACATAAAATGAACAGTAATCTAATGTAAATCAAAAAGAAAAAAAAAAATCATTCAAATGATTTCGAAAGCAAACGCCGCACGTCACTATGATTATTCGCAAATAAATCTATGTTTAATGATTTTGATAATACATTAAAATTATTAAAAGTTCGCTTTAAATATGAATTTTGCCTATAATTAGATGAAACAAGAGGAATGTGAAGAAGAAGGTTATTTCTTAGTACTTTGGGAGGAACATTGATAGAGAGTTAGTATAGTAGTTGAGGACAGTCAATTGAACTAGATGCAATTTTTAATAAATAAATTATATCAGCTATTTCACGACGTTTTTGCAGAGGTAGTGATGTTTTTTTACATATTTGAAAATATTGATCGGGTTTAAACTCAAGTTTCAACCGGAAACACATAAATTTAACGATTTTTAAAAAAATATTTTTAATGCGTGATATCTTCTCATTGTAAATGGGAATTCCTTATTTGTGATGCATATTCCAGGTTGCTTCGCACCAATGTACAGTAAAGGATTTTTAGTGTCTTTTCCATGGTGAACGACGGCGACGTAGAGCTACGCATAATAAAACCAAGCGCAAGCGATGACTTTTTTATGATGCTGTCAACATGGGCGTCGAAAAGTAAATTACTATCATGTAAGACACCTAGATCCTTTACACATGTGTGCCTAAATTCAATTATTTGAAAAAGATTATGAGTACTATATTTTCACATGAGTTAACTATTCAACTTCAATATTTTGTTAATTGATTAACATATCTGTACGCGTTTCTCGGAATCTGAAATTTCGGGTTCATTTCCTTTTTGCTTTGGGGCTTTTCACTAGGTTGAAATATTAAATTCCACATGCGTGTTGACTCACAATAGAGAATAAAAGTACTATGGAGAAAACTAGCGACGTCTATTTTTGGAAAGGGGTATTTTTTATCCCGAACCTCCTTTCTTTTCCCTTTCAAACTTTTTACCTGTTCACACTTTTTATACATTTTTATCTCATCATCATACATTAACTGGACATTGACATACCGGAGAGAGGGCAAAGACGTATTACTAAGATACTCAGACTTTCTTATGAGAATAGGCTTCGGAGACTTGACCTGAACACAGTAAAATAGCGGAGAGCAAAAGACGACCTTATTGAAACAAAATGCAGCACGAGTATTATAACTGAGAACTTGGTGAAATTTACACATTTAGCCGGAATATGCAACTGAGAGGACATTTGGTAAAATTAGAGAGCCCAAAGTTCAACTTTAATCGGCTTAAATGTTCCATCAATAGCAGATCTGTAAATGCGCCGAATGGTTTGCCCCGAGAAATAGTCACTGTGTGTTAATACATTAAAAAACAAATTAAAGATATTTATAAGGAGTCAAATAAGTATTCCAGAAATATGAGACAGGGACGAGTGGGATTGAGGTGGGGAGTTAAGAAGGGATAAGGGAAGGGATCCAGGAAAAAGCACGGATGATAATATGATGGAATGTTAAGGTTCAAAGTATCGATAGAGTAATGTTTCAGGCGCTTAAGGTATTATAGATATTGTTTCGCTGTAGCTAGTGGAATTCAGTTATGAATTTTCGAATTCTGAAAATAATCCGAAATTATAATATCATATTATGATGAGATTAAGATTAAAGTATCCCTTTAATAAATAATTTTATTAGTGATAAGGGTTTTGCCAGTAAGTAGTGCTTATTTGAACGGGTTGTTAATTTTGATTTATTATTAGAGCTGTCTATAAAAGGTTTAGTAGCCATTATTTATTTTCACACTACTTTCGCTTCATAAATCATTAACTCTGTTTTGGACCCGATTTTTTGAAGACACCAATAATGTGCTTTATGGGTATTACGAACTTTTTTAACGGCTGTCCGGAGTCGTGTGTTATCGATATTTAACAAGATAATGATTTAAAAATAACATTGCAAGATGATTATCATCAACCGCATTAAAGTTTTGACCGGAGTATTAAACGCGTTGTTGCGTACTGAGGCCACAAGATATTTTATTTTTTATTTGATATGTTTTACAGATACAAATTTGAAAATAAATTAAACTTATTTAGGCAAAAAGTAAAAAAGAAAAAAAACAAAACGGAATACCACATCAAAAAAGTGACAACCTCTAGTGCTGGGTGTGGGATTACATGTTAACTAAAGTGCAGTCATACTTTATTTTATTATATTTTTATTTAGAAAATAAGAGAACCTTTATAAATAAACTAGTATGAAAAGCAATACTAAGTACTTAAGAATTATTATTTTTTTTTTTTTTTTTGTATTTAAGAAAGTAAACATGAACAGAAAAATATAAAAGGAAAAATAATGAAACCCACTAAACCGCGAAACCGGCTTGTAAGTAGGAACATAATAATGGAACATGTTACAATGAAAAGAAGAGAAATGGAAGAGGGTTGAGGGTAAAGAAATAAAGTGGAGAAGGAGAAAAGGAATTTTCACAATTGAATGGACTTATGATTCCAAATCAGAATTACTATTGATAAATAGCAAAAACGTATTAAATACATAGATAAAGTACGTAAATAAATTACACACTGACGAAAATTTCATGTCAAAATGTATCAAAAAGTTTTTTCACACCCGTTGGAACACCAAATGCAACGTGCCTCGATCATCTGTTACAGTAAAGTACTATGTATGATGAAAATAGTCTAATGCTTCGGGTATTAGTCTAAGGATAGTGAAATATTGCAATGTCAAACCACATTTAAAACAAATATTTCACAGCGGCCTTGGAAGGAATCGAACCCAAGATCTCAACTATGGAAGGCTAATGCACCAACCATAACATTATGAGGCCTGCTTATCTCCATTTGATTGGATTTTCAGGATTTTTCCTAAGAGTAGCAATCGTCAAATCCAAAGATTTTTTTTCACACACAAAATAGTATGTAAGCATGTTTATTCGTTTGTTTCAAAATTCATTTATTTTTTAGAAATCAACGAAAACATGTCTTGGTTTCCTAATGTTAAATAAAAACAGCATTCATGCAGATAAATATATTTCGAAATAAAATGTTGTGTTAACCAAGGTTTCAAAAAAATAAAGCTGTTATTTCGTAAACCAATTCTGAAAACGAATTTGTTATTGTATGACTTACGTATTCGCGATTTTGTAAAAATACATATTCAGAGAAGTTGAATTCGTTCAAATTGAGGTAGAAAACCCACAAAAAATATTTTATATTGTATTATTTATTCTTTATTCAATTTTTGAATTAACTAATTAATGTTAAATATTTTTAAATTTTAAAATTTTTCTACAGTTTTTTAACAAATATTTTACGTAGAAATACATCTAGGATTTTAAAAACGCAAATGAACGCCTGTTTTACGGGCTTTATATTACAATATTATCGAAGTATTAAACCAACAAACGCTAAATTCTGTGGCATTTAGGTCAAGAGGTACATGTCAATAAGATCGAGAAAATGAGTTAAGTCTGCAGTTTCACTTTAACTCTAAAAGGTCCAAGGGTATAGTGAAGATATAAAAAATAGAAAATAAATAATAATTTTAATAAAAAAATTGGTTAACGTCATTTAACATTTTAACATTAACATTTTTTTTTTTTGCACCAAAACAGGCCAGGAGGCCTAATTACAGTGGTGAATTACATCACAGAGCACCCAGGCTTGAGAAAAATCACATTTTAATTTTTGTGTTCTCACCGGGAATCGAACCCGGAACCTTCCGTGCGTGAATCAAGCGTCTTGACCACTACACCACGGAGGCCGCCATATGATTCTGAATCAGGTAGAAGAATTTGTGTACCTGGGAAGTATGTTTACTAGGGACGGATAGGCCGAGAAAGATATTGAAAGGAGGGTGAGTGCCGGGAACAGGGTGAACGGTGCACTAAAATCTACTTTGGCAAACAAATGTTTATCGCAGGAGGCTAAACTAGCAGTTCACAACGGAGTTCTAGTTCTAACTCTTATGTATGGGAGCGAAGTATGGAATTGGAAAAATAATGATGAAAGTAGGTCGAATGCTGTCGAAATGCGATCCCTCAGGCGAATGTGTGGTAAAACGATGTATGATAGGTGCACAAATGTCGAGATCCGTGAAGTGTGTAAGGCTGAGACATGCATTATTGACAGAATCAAGAAAGGGGTGCTGCGTTGGTTTGGACATGTAGAGCGAATGGACAGCGAAAGAACGGCTAAAAGGATCAACGATGCAAATGTTGATGGATGCAGAAAACGAGAAAGACATGGCACGATCAAGTCCATCAAATTACTTGAAGATGGACCTGTCAAAAGTAGGAATAATCGGCGTGCGTGCATGAGAAGATGTATGAATGTAGAGGAAGCGAGGTCTGTATGCCAAGATAGAGTGTTATGGCGTTCTATCCTCTCTGCCTACCCCTACGGGGAAACGGCGTGATGGTTTGTTGTTGTTGTTGTTGTTGTTGTTATTACTCAGGTAGAAAAGTACATGTAACTTGCATTAAAAAAATCCTTTAACAACATAGGAAACCAAGATATGAAAAGAAGAAACACAATATAATTTGTACCTCTCTACGTATTTTATTCTTAACTCTTGTATGGATATGATGTAACACGAGTCTATATAGGATACAAGACTTGTATATACGGCCTAAGCCAATTACAATAGTTATATAAAGAAACATATTTACAAGAAACTGAACAAAAAGAACATGAAACTATGAAGCAAAGACAAACAAGAGCAATAAAATAATGCTTTACAATATATTCATTAACTTATAGAACTTTGAGCTAAACCATGCTTATCCATCTTTATTCCACACTGTTTTAGTGGCAAAGAGATCTACGAAAAGTCGGAAGATCTATCCCAGAAAATTCCAAGATGTGTGACGAATTGACTTATATACTCATTCTGGATATTGGGGCATAAAAACAAAAGTTACTTTTAGAAGATTGAATAAACCACATATTTTTACTTCTGGTGACATGGTTGACATATGACATATGACATATCTCTCCCATTTATTTAAATGACGAAGTTGTATTTTTACAACGAAATATGAAAATAAAATTTGTAAAACAAATATTTATTCTTATTGTGCGAAGAATCATTATACGAATGAATGTTATGCTAATAAATTAAAAAGAGCACAAAAAAATCATAACAAAGAAAACAGAGACGCCGTTCTGTGGCCGGTTTTTATGCGAAAGAGACAAAAACAAAAAAAGAAATTAGTCGGTTACTGGCAGTAAGCGAGAGTACACGCTAGTTACATGACGGGCGTATTTATGATTTAAAATTTATTTTTCTATAAGCCTAAATTATATTATAATTTTTGTAAATGATAGAAAATGAATTATTTAACAGTATGTCTCCATGTTTTAGTTTTCAAATGCCTGAACTTCAGAATATTCTGTCTTTTGTTTGTGGTAACATGATGTTACATCACCGCATGTGAAGCAATTTTGTGGCACAGCCTTTTAAGAGTTAAGTTTGAGAATCAAAAGTTTATTCTAAGATTATCTACACCCAAAACTGTATGTTAAAGAAATTAACCAGGAAAAAATAATAAATGGCACCCCTGCGCACTTAGCTAATAGTGACCTGTACCTTTTTACCTATTTTCCATAGAATTAACGTTAGGTATAAAATCAAAAACCTATTAAATTAGTAAAAAAATGGCTATTCGAATTGAAAAACATTAACAATCAGAATATTCCAATGCTAGTACAATATCGATATTATAATAAGCATTTTGTAGTTAACAGTGCACTCAAAATTTACGTTTCTGTTTAATGAAAAACCGTGTAAATCGAGTGACGTGCACAAAGCCTATGATAATTTTATGAGCAAACAAAAATAAGGATTCTGTTGATATCCCTGGTACAATTCGAACTACTTAGAATCAGATCACGAAATCGTCTTCTTTGACGTTTTGATTATGAATGTGGTATTGCTAAATAAAAACCTGACATGTTTACGTGTCTTCAATAACAAACGTGCTTTCCGCTATTAATACAAATATGTTTGTCTGGGTTGGATTTACAGATTGTGTACTTTAAAGGTGCTTGAAAACACACTTGATATTATTTGTCGCCGAAAAGTAACGATCGTCAAATTTTGAGCGTTTCTGGTGGCTACGTGCAGTATCTCTGTAGGCACCTTAATAAATTCAAGTGTGCACAACGTAATCTCTAGTTAGATGGTTATATTTACACGGTTCCAAAATAACACAATAGGACAATGAAATTGAATAAAAAATTCAACATTAATTTAACAATACGTAATAGTTATTTATTTGAACGAGTGATCGTGCTTCATACTTCATACGATACCCTACCGATACTACGCCATACACATACAACTTGCATCTATCTTGGTACGGGTTTACCTACATAGATAGATACAACAAAAAACTAACAGGAAAAAATACATTGTACATTATACTGTACTATTAAGGATGGTAAATTAATATTTAATTATGTTGTGCCATTTAAATGTGATTTTTTCTTAAAATGACAAATATATCATTATTTATACATGCATACGCGTACATAAAAAAAGGGATTAACCCGCTAAGTTTTATTTTTAGAGACATACCTGGGAAAGAAAGAATATGGAAGGAAGTTATGAAAAATACACCACAACGACAAAACCTAGACAAATTTTTTTAAAAAATACGAGGCATATCCAGAATGTAAGAGTACTTAATTAAAAAAATATTTTTAAAAAAAAAATACAGGACATTGTTCGTTTAAATATTACTTATTTCCCACCTAGTCACCTTCCCGTTTTATGAAAGTTGTAAATCGTGGCACAAGCTTTTTTTTAAAGGTATTAATTTAAGAGACCGAAGTAAAATAAAATAATAAACAGTATCCATTAGATACATAAACAAATGTGAAAATTGTTCTAGTAAAAGTTTATAAATATGAAATAAAACTGATTGATTTAATTAAAAAAATCCGTTGTAAAACGAGAATTTTAAACAATTGGTCAGTCATAAAAATATCACTAAAAGAATTAAACAGTTAATGCCGAAATTTTGTTTCATATTTTAAGCAATCGAGGTTTTTAAAATTTGATAATTATCAAAATGATTTTTTTCATTAAGTACTTGCATTATTATGCCTAAAGTTATAAATCACCTACAATTTGTCCACGTATTTATAATTTTCTCAAACTGAACGGTTTGGGTAGTTAGGAATAATAATAATAATACTTTTATGTAAATAAATTGTATATGTATATAAAAAATTAAATAAATTCATAATAATATTATATTCGTTTGGCATGCGCAAGAAAAGGTTAAAAGTAAGTCATTTTAGTAATGATTTTCTAAAATACTGTCGAACTTGGTTTTCAGAGACCTGGATAGAAGAGAAACCTCTTTAAAAGAGAGCAGGTTAAGGGTTCTGCCATTTTACCCCCGAAAACCTCTGTAAAAGAGAGCGGAAAATTTCTATAAGAGAGTCGTTCTATCTAAACTGACCTCTATATAAAAGAGAGCCGAAACCGTGACCTCTGTAAAAGAGCGTTTAGTTTGCAGATATACCCTCAGCGTCACTGCTTGTGCGCATGTGTTGACAAGTTGACGATTTGGATAATGTATGTATGTGTATCTCTTTATGTACAATTTTATCTAATACGTACAAGTTATGTACTTTCTTTTTTTGTAACTCCTGTACATCTGTACATGGTATCTTATCTTCATGTCACAAAAATGATGTACCATTAGGTGTGAAAAGGAAACGAAGAAGAGAGAGCTCTTTATAATATAAAAATGTTGTGATCCCTTGGTCTCTTTTATATACAGGTTCGACTGTATTTTGTGTCGTGTTATATTTTTTAGTAAAATTAAGGTACACTAAATACCAATCCTTTTTTTTAACCCAAAAAAGATTTTAATGATAACGTTTTGCCTATTAATAAACAGTGCCATTATAAGATATTGGCATATCATTTCCTCGACTGCAGTTTTAAATTCAAAGTAACCCACCAGATCGTGACCCAACAAGTATCGGCACAGCAGCTGACGGTGCCTCGACAGAAAAACTACTATGGAGATAGAACAATGGAGAGTGTAGTACCAATACTGTTGAACTTTTTTTTCCTGCATAATTGGGAAAACAGGCATAAAGCCCACAAGTTCTCAATACAGACCACAAAGTCAAGTTGCCGACAAACACGAAGTTACCCATAATGATGGTTAACAATTTATTTTTTAATGACTGTCTAGATTTCTCAAATATATATTGTAACGTTGTAAAAAACAAGTCCAACGTACCCCGTTTTGAAAGCATTTTAGTACTAGATTATAATTCTATGTTTCCTGATTTAGCGCCATCTGACGGCCGCGGTAGTAACTCATCCATACGATATCCGTGCACTAGAAATAAATTCTTTTTCCATTTGAAAACTCGAAACGAACAGTCCAACTGTCGCGCAAGGACTCGAAGAGAGGCGACCGCACATTCCAAAAATGTAGTCTTTTAAGAAAGGGAACGTTCAACGTAACGTACGCCTATTTGTTTTAAATTTATTAACGAAATTCTTGTAGAGAGAGATATCATATTCTAATGAGATTGTATTTTATACAGGTTCCCCTTTTCCTACCTTTTTTCTACCTTTTTTTCTACCCTTTTTCTACCTTTTTTCTACCTATTTTTATCTTTTTTCCATTTTTACACCTTATTCTATTTTTATTTATTACACCTTTTATCTACTTTGTCCGATGATAAAGATTTTACGATATAGTATATTTACTCCATGATTTGAATGGATCACTAATTATTAAAAAAAAATAAAAAAATATATATTTATAGATGACAACCATGAAGTTTCGCATAAATAAATTGTCTAAGTTTTTATGAATGTATGTATGTGTATGCGCATGGGTGTATGTACGTGTGTGTGTATGTACATGTGTATATATGTGTATTTTTATATATACATGTGTGTATATGTGTGTATGTCTGTATGTATATGAATCAAAATGTGTATCCGAATAAGTTTATATTTTGTTTGTCTGTGCTCTATATCAATTTGTTAACTATTATAATACATAAAAATGTAATTGCCTAGCTTGGAACGGGGTATGTACCCTTGTTAGCTGGGCAAAGTGAATATGGAATTGTATTTTGATAAAGAGTGTGAATAAATAAATAAATAAATACCTGGAAAAGTCGGTGTCAGACTTTGAAGTTTTCTTCAAGATCAAGAGACACAAAGTAACAAATGCAATGAAGCAGACGATCATTTACTGAATTAAAATGTCGACAAACAATCTTCTGGGAAATCATTAACTGAGCCAACCATGAGTTAAAAATATATCAACCGAAGACGTCGCTAATCGAGTTCCATCTGCGGATTTTATTTTGTAAAATCATCAAATTATTTCATATCATCTTGAGAAGAAGTCTCATATTTGTTCCATATGACAGTAAGGTGTTTTATATATAACGTTTTTGATTCCGTTCACAAAAATTAAATTTATACAACATAATCTTATTTTTTTGGAAAATTCTCATGTTCTTGCCGATTGAGCGAAACTGGTGAAGGGTAAGTTGTTTGTAGGTACTTTATTTGGTTATCTGCATTATTCTTCTAAATCTTAAAAATTTGCTTATTGGTTTTTGATAACCTACCTCTATGATGTCGCCCAACTGGGACCAAATAATTTATTTCAACCTCTTATAAACACTGACCGTTACAATATCCAACCCTCGATCCAATTGGGAAAAATGATTAAGCGCTCGTTAAATTCCTGGTAAGGGTGGGTGGTAACCAATATTTGATGGTTGGTGATGTTGTGTTCTTCTATTTGGTGCAGAAAAATAATTTATAAAGTTGAGTTTAATGTATCTATGGATGAATGTATTGTTTTATGTAGGTAAAGTATGTCTGATAATTTACGCCGCCGCCGCGCCGGTTAGATAAACAAATTAAATGGAAATGTTATAAATTATTATGAAAATAAAACTTTGTTAGCAGTGTTACACAATTTTATTATTTTACAAGAACACAACTATAGTTTCGGGAGAGCACTCTTCCCATCGACGGGTGATATAAAACTAATATAATCATAATTATATCACCCGTCGATGGGAGGAGTGCTCTCCCGAAACTATAGTTGTGTTCTTGTAAAATAACTTCTGTAATATAGATACATTATATCCATATTTTAAATGGTTGGATAATTTATGTAGCGCCACTTTTGTGAAAATCACCTAAAGGTATTCAAGGTTTATTCCGTAATCTAAAATATTCTCAATTTGTGTTGAAATACGTTAATCTTAATAAGTACTGTTCATCGATCAGCATAGAACAAACTATGGCCTAAATTCTCCAATGACCCGCCTTTGTCGTATTGTTAACTCAAGACAGGATCTGGACTTTTTTTGTTTAAGTTTACAACGATTTAAACGAGCACTAAATAAATAGTCCAGATCTTGTCTCGATGTCCCTTATGTTTGTCAATGCTTCTTTCTTTTTTCTTTAAATGTTTTAAACTACTCTTTTATTGTAATATTTAAACCTTATAAATTGTATACATGGACAATGTCCGTTAATAAATAAATAAATAAAAAGTCCCCAGGGGGTTAAATCCATTCCTTGTCTATCAAAATATTGTTGATCAAACCAACGGGTCTAGGAAGAAGTATAAAAAATTAAGCCGGAATGATGCAGTAAGACATTTATCTCACGCGCAGAAGGTTCCGGGTTCGATTCCCGGTGAGAACCTGAAATAAAAATCAAAAATTTATCAATGCAAAAATCGAGTGAAGAAATACAGATGTTTGAACATAGGTAAATTGGTGAATGTTACACTGTTCGTAAAGTGGCTACGTAAACAAGGCTAGTGTTATATATTCATGGATCCAAGATCAGAGGTCCAAGATTCAAACTCCACTCTACCTCAACTTGACTCCCAAATTCTAATAGTGAGTCATTGACAAATCGTTGAAAATTGAAATAAAATATTTGAGTTAATCATAAGAAAGTATTTTTTTTTTAATGACAGACCACAAGCTTTGTAAATGCTTAGACTGTTATGTTACCCTACTTAAAATGTTTTCCATTTCAGTAAATATATGTTAATTTAATGTTATTAAATATCACTTAATTTTTTACGGTATATCTTGAAGCATTTCATATTTTTAATTAAATTTAAAACAGTAATTTCTTAGCAAAAACTCGGCGGAAAGTCACCTGGGATTTATTACAATACCTACTTAAACATTTCAAGCCTTTCCAACTTTATGTTTGATGTTTAAAATTTACGACATAGATAGTTGTAAAAGTAATGTCTCTATAACTACGATATAAACATTCTTGTCAATTTCAATTAATTTTCTAAATTACATAGAAATTAACAGATGTTTCCATACGTAGTTAGTAAATATACGAAATAAACAGTTTGAATTATCATTAATTATCATTAATTTAATTAAGGTAATATCAAATATTTAAAAGAAATAATTATGAGAAAACGGTCTCAATAAAAAGTGATGTTTAGAAAACTTAACGCATACAGAAAATAACTACGAAAAATAAATTATTATGAGAATGAAAAAGGTTTAAGATAAACCGTAAAATTATAAATAAAGAGATATTTTGATAAAAATATATGAAAACTTGAAGGAAAATAGTAAAAAACGATGAAAATAGGGGTAAGCGTATCTTTTAGTGAGATTTTTAACCCTTAATCTACTATACCACAAATATGCGGGCTCAGGATTTCTTTTGTTAAAGCTGTATTTATATTAAACCCACACAATATAAGCCAAACTGTTTATCAACTGAAAAAATAAAACATAACTTAAATTTGAATACATGTGGGTCTTTATTCTTTTGGAACGAACAAAAATATGAAGTGGTTAATCGAAAATATCGATTGACAGTTCAATTATTTTTAAAATACATCACATCAATACGTTCGATCTCTCTTTTTACGAATAAATAGTTTAAAAATCTACATTTGTCTGATTTATTTGGTTTATACATGTTTAAATCTTGCCATCTTTATTGATTTTATAATAAAAAACACTTTATTATAAAATCAATAAAGCACACAAGCTAAAAATATAAGTAAAGAAAATAATCCGAAACCAAAGGAATAAATGGATTACTCGTCTATCATACCAGAACACTAAAGGTACACATAATCTTTTTGGAGTACTGTATAAAGTACCACAATGCGCACACTGAGTGATAAAAAAAATCAATACGTAATTATTCAAATAATCAATCAAAAAAACAAATTCATTTAAAGTACTGACATAAATTCAGTAAATGCCCCTGAAATTCATTCAAATTCAAATAGTAAAAAAAACAAGATTTAAAGTGAGTTTTTAAACCACAACTGTCACATGTTGTCAAATAACTGAGAGTAAATGCAGAAATAAAATTTTTGTCGTTTTATAGGTTAAAAAACTTTGCGAAAGCATTCGTGCTTTGTCGATGTTCTAGTTTTGTAGATTTCTTAAAGATCACACACTGAAGTCTGTTTATTTTTCATGTTAAAAATGCCTTAAAAGATAAATAACATTTCATCTTTCAGACGGTTTTGAACAAAGATGAATTAAAGCATATTATTATTAATATTTCAATAATACAAAAAAAACATGATTTTTCGTGGACAAAAAAATGTTTCTGGTAAAACAACAAAAGTGTATTTTCAATGAGAAAAGACTTTTAAAAAATTATTAGTATTAATAGAATTGAAAGTTTTTATAACCTAAAACCTTTGTTTAAAAATATTAAACAAAAATAATTTAAGGTATTTCTACCTATACGAGTGTGTTATTCAATGCTATACTGTTCGAACGACAGCGTTGTAACATTATACAAACGGCAAAGATCATTCGTGGTTGAATGATCTTTGACGTTTGGAATTACATTATAAATATAAGAAACATTTCAGTATGGAAATTCTTGTTCAGCATGTGAACGATCAAATACGATTGATTTTATGGGTAAAAAAGCCATTTTTTTTAGAAAGTTCCACACATAATTCTCGTGACGAAAATACAAGTAAAAAACATTTCTTTAAAGTCGAAGGGAACGCCGACTATTGGAATGCAGAAATTTGTTTCATAAGGAAAGAACTAAAGTTTTTTATTTGAAATGGTGAAAACGAATTAATTATTAATAAAATATCATTGAAATACATAAATTAAAATGCAAACACAAACAAAACTTTAAGGAAATCACGCCGGATAAAGAAAAAAGTAACATGTGCGTCGTTTAGCATCAAATTCCCGAACGTCATTTCTCGTACGTATATTATGTGGTGAGTAAATCTTATTGTCGCGCGTCGTCGCGTCGCTTTGACGTTAAATATCGTATTAACATATAATGTTTACATAGATCATAATATTATCTACCGGAACGATTATTTCAATGGAAGAAAGCTAAAGATCCGATTCCCATTCGGATAGCTTGTAGGATAAAGTTGAAAATATCGGTCCTTGAATAGTATTCTCGAAATTACAAACGGTACTAAAAATATATAGTCTTTATAAATTTATCGTTATGCGTGCCGTATAAATTTGATGATTTATTTATATCAAGCAAATAATGCTTTGTTTCGTTCATATTCAAAGTTGTTTTCGTATAACTCGTACGTCGATAAACCATATATTTATCTTTTTAGAATCACGTCTTTGATTAAAAAATTGCAGATCAAAATACATGCATCATGGGACACTCCAGTAAATACAAAGAAAACATATCGTTTTGATAAAATAAACTGGTTCACACAGAAACAGCTTCCGATTTTTAAACCCAGTTATACAATGTTGTTAAGAAAAAAACATATCAAAATTTAAAATAATGGTCAAGACATATGTGATAAACAATTTATAAATTAAATATATTTGCAATGTTATTATTAGAACATAACAATATGTATGATATGTGTGCCCTACTTTAAGATTTAAATAAATAAATAAATTAATTACAAAGTAGGTTTATCTCAATAATTGGTACGTAGGATATCAACTCTTTGCATGCTTCTTTTATCCAATATTTATTATTTTCATTGATAAAAATGTACAATCCCGTGTCGAGGAATACATTTTACGAGTTTTTTGACAAAGCATTTTTTTGTTTTATAACTACGTATCTACTCAGTTTATACTAAGTAAATATAATTTAAAAAATAATTTTCTCATTTTTAGCGACAGGAAATTGTGTTCTAATATTAGCACTGTTTCTTTTTTGTGAAACTTCAGTTTTATTTTTTGAGAAAATTTCTTCCCTTTATGTATTACTAAAAAATAATTGATCTTAATGGAATCTCTCATTTTAGGACAATATATGCAGACGTATTTATTTGGAAAAAATAGAATACTGTGGTAATGCTGATAAATGTTTGTTTTCTCTATAAATACTCTTTGAAAACGGGTATTTTTAATGAAAAACAACAAACGCTGTTTTCCATTGGAAATGTTAGTTCGGCATTTATCCTAATATAATAATTGTTGACATTTTAATTCCGGTTGAGATACGCTTTTGTCATTTTAAAGGCTTATTTCTAACGAATTTCAATCCCTTTGAATTCAGAAGTCACACAAAATAGATTATCTGTATAAATTCTTTGAAAAAATAATGTTGGTGTAAAAATACAAAAGAAATGTCACACATCCAATGGGGGTGAAAAGATCGTTAACTCATAATTGAAGTGTAGAACCAATATTGTTGGATGCTCAATACCTTCTACCTCAGGACTGTAAACAAGGCCTGCCCTCTCGCGATACGCGTGATCGAAGAAAACAGGGTACGTTTGATTTTAGGTAAACTCATTGATGTTATGGTTTTGAGTGTCAATTCTGGAATTAATGAAAAGAGTAAGGACTTACGATTTCCTACCTTTGGCACTGGTTCAGAAAGACACTGTTATCGTCTGCACTGGTCTCTTTGCACGTTTTCTTTTATGTTGGTGATTCGAAATCACTGTCACGCTCGCGGTGCGGTTTTTTTAAATATTTTTATTTTTTATTTATTGGGGATATCAACAGTTATACATGTAACAAATATACAGAGAATAAAACCAATGACAGATATCCACAGAACTAAATTAAATACACGTACAATACATACTAGTGTGTTTGTGTGAGTGTAAGTGAGTGAGAGGGTGGGTGAGTGGGTGTTATATTGGAATGAGGGTGGATATGTGTGTAAATATTGCACAAGTGTCAAGTGTCGAAAATACAAATATATTTAAAATATTAAGAATTAGAGATAAAATATAATAAAATAAGATAAGATAAAATAAGACTTTATTATTGAAACTAAGTATAAGACAAAAAAGTATGTTTTAAGACGCGCATTTTAAATGTTATTTTTTTACAATCAAATGGATCAATAAGGGAAAAGTTAGAATTATATTCACTAACAAAACGTATAAGTGGAGAGTTCTGGGCATAGTTCGTACGAACTGCTGGCAGATGAAATAGAGAGCTCGACGTGTGACGGGTGCGGTAGCCGGGGACATTTAATGATAACTCCGACAAAAGAGCCGGACTATCAAGGCGTCCACTAAGTATGACAATTTTCATTGTGTGTTTTATTGTTGTGTTGTCACGCGTTGCTTTCTTGACTCGCCGTCAGGGAGGAGTAGGTACATTGGGATTCAAAACAAGGACCACCGGAATCAAAGGAAGGAATGGCTTGACACTTAAATAAAAGAAAATGAATCCGAAACAACTATCCAACATTTTTATTGAAATGTTTGACTAAAAAGTATTTTTAAAACAAATGTTTTCACAACGCAGTCAGGTAAAAAGCTTAGATGGCGCATACATTTTTCAAACTTTATAAAATGTTTAAGAAAATGTTTATCAAAATATTAAGAGTTCATTAAAATGATGTAATAACAATAAAAAAAGCAATTATGACTAATTAGTCAAATAAAAACATTTAAGACAATCCTTGTTCCTGTTGTTTTTTAAAATTTAAATTAAATGAAGTATTTTGACTAAAAACCAGTATTATTATGACTTATTATTACGTTTACGTTGTACTAAGCTTAGCTAGTAAAAAAGTTTGGCGACCGCTACTAAAGTCATTAGCAGAAAGTTGTTTTTGTCATTGAGAATCATAATTAATTGCATCAACCAATAGCATTAAAACGTTGGACTTGTGACATGTGGTTTCAATGTTTCATACGTTTTGAATTTTAATGTAAAACAGACACAAAGCTGTCATAAATGACAAAAATAGCGAACAAAATTCGCAGAATATTTCATTTTAGAACGGGTTCAAATTTAAAATTCTACTAATTTTCAGATCAATAATAGATATCAAATATCTAGAAAAGAAACACTTTTAGAAATTGAATTTTTAGGTCTTTTGTTGCACTGATGTTTGATTTTTAAAAAAATGCTTTACGAAAATTCATCATATAATTGAATTGATTATGGATTCGTTTCTAGGAAAACCAGTGCCGAGTAAGACATTTTACAATTTTAGTTTAGTTTGATTTATTTATTTTTTACACGAAGTACTTTTTAAAAATGTGGATTTGATGGATTTAATATGCGACATAACTTCAGAGTAATAATTTTCTAGAGAAGCCTTTAAGCTCTATTGCATAGAACAAAATCGTTCAAAATTTTTGGTTTGGTTTTAGTTAGGTTTTTACTTTGACAACAAACGTGTAATGGATGGTTTCGGTTAGCGCTCGCAATTCTCAACCTAAGCACCTACTGGTGAATTTTTGAAAGCTGGCGCATTCGCAATTTAAAGTAGGTTTAAGGTCTTAGATTAGCATGGAAGGAACAAATAGACACGTTTTTTTTTAAAGTAATAAAATGTACTGCAAATAAATCCTGATTTTGTAAAAGCAGAATATTTATTTATTTATTCATATTTTTTGTCTTACAAACCATAATTAATAAAAAAAAATAATGTGACCTCACTAAAGGGGTTAACCGTGCCGAGGACACTTTACAATATACTTATTTTCAAATATTTTTACATTTGAGAAAAAACAAAGAAGACAAACTGAATAAACAGAAATAATTAACAAAATGTTAAGATAGTTTTAAACACTACATGTGAATCTTGTTTTTTTTTCATGGTTATGTCATACCATATTTATATGCGATAAACTTATAAACTATTAAAAAAAGAATGGTCCACGCTCAGATGCTGAAGTCTTTCTGGGTATTTTTTCCAAATTACGGTATAGCTTAATTATAAGATGTATTTTTTTAAATGTATTTTTGTAATTAGAATTCTATGTAAATATATGTATGGAAAAATAAACAAATATAAAAAAAAAAAATACTTACACAAATGCGTTGGGTAGTATTTGTAGATAAGCCCATGGTATGACATCGCACGGCATAAGCATTATGAAAATAATCTCACTCTCTCTCGCGCTCAGACGGGCTTATGAGCGAGACATACACAACAACTGTTTTTTTAGTTGCTAATGATATGGTAATAAAATAAACAAAAGATGTTTCTGCGTTCGTCTAAATTTTGCTGCGATTCTTAAAAGTAAAAATACAATTATATGTATCCGTTGTAAAAGTATTAGGTTATGGATTAAAAACACTGGTTTATAAATATATATTTTCATTTAATCAAATCATGTATCAGTCGATTATCTAGTGCTGGCACTTTTGAAAAACTAACACAAAAACATTTTTAATGTACAGAATATTGATTAAAAAAAATCTTGATATTTTGTGTTCATTATAATCAAAGTTATACAGTGTAATTAAAATGCACAGTACAAAATGCAGAAAACAGGCCTGTTGATTATTTAATTCGTCGAAAATGATGATCACAAATAAAATATGTCCACGTGTAAAAGTAAACTGACATATTATTTTTTCTTAAACTATTATGTATTTTTTTCATATACACAAATCTCTAATCTAACACAGAATTTTATAAAAGAAAGCACTTTTGGTTAAAATTGAATACAACCTTTTTTTAAATTAACATCCCGTAGATTTTAAATGCGTTTGTGTGAGTTTCGCGAACACACCAGCTTTAGTTAAACAACCAGTACGGCCCGTTGTATTGCTGTAATTTGTAGCTTAGTTCGTGATCATTAATCATAGAATAGTTTTACTCCATATGGCGACTCTATCAGGTTACTACTCTAAATCAACATGCAATTCCCACTATTTTCATTATAGTAGTAGTTGCACAAAAATATACCACCGTGCTGACAGGACACATGACGTTATTAGCCAACATAATTCGAAACCGGTAGACATGCAAAAGTCGTTATTTAAAGATATTTTCTAACATTTCATAGATTACAAATAAAACTGGAAAACAACTTGCTTCTAAAAAGGGTAAATAAGTTTTTAAAAAAACATACTTTCTTACGTTTGCAAGTTGAAAATCGGACAATGTATGTGTCCTATAAAGGGATAAGCAGTATTATTTTCCGATGAATAAAATAAATGAATATATAAATCTCGTGTATTTCTGGAACATCTCTCAACATCTTGTCCCAACATTAGCTACAACTCTGCTGTCAAGCGTATTTATTTACACGTCTTTCTACACAAAATACTATAAATAATAGTTTGAAATCTGATTACCGCAGATGTTTTGACAACTCAAACCTTGTTCTAATTTTCTCTAAAATGTATATGTAAATTTGACACTTGTTCAAAATTGCCGATGAAAGTAAAATTAATTTAAATATACTTTCACCACCAATAAAAAAACATTAACGTATTACAAAAAATATGGAACAGTTAAATCATCACAATCATTTCCGCTCCCTAGTTGGAGCATATGGTGTCCACAAAGAGCTTCCAGGCATCTCTGTTAGCTGAAAGCTTCCGTGCTGCATCCTCTTAAGTCAGGCATGTAGTTCTGATATAAACTTCCGACGAACAGTCAGCAGCTTACTTCCAGAATGTCGAGAGCCTGATAGCGTGGTTAGGGCTCTCAAGACTCTCAGGAGGCATCCACAACCGTATTGCCTCCGCTTGATGACATTTGTCACCGGAGCTCGCTGCGTCCGATCTCTTATTTCTTTAACGCTCACAAAGACAAACCACCGCACACCCAGAATTCTTCTAAGACGCATACAGGAAAATGCTTTTTGAAGGGAGTATAAAAGTGTTGGATTATGAGCTGTAATTGACTAGTTTAGGTGGCTACTTTACACACAGAGTAAGATTCCCATTTCGGTTATGTTTAAACATCCACCTTTCTTTAGATCTTAGATCTTACATCTGTTAGTTTTTGTAAAGTTTAAGAGCTGAAATCTTTTTCGAGGTGGGTGAGATTCTTCTGACTGAATTATTTAACCCTTCATATGTTAATTTTGAAAACTTAATACGGGACGAAATCCAGTTTTTGTTAACAAACATTTAGACAAACTCAAAATGTAGCTTAATAAAAGAGGGTTTTTACATAGGATTCATTGAATCACTTATAATCGTCAGAAAATAATCAATAAATAAGAATAACAAATAACAACAGGGATGGAGAATACCTTAAATAAGATAATATGGAAGTCTTGGCATTTACAGGGCTTATGACCTGTCATTGGCTGGTTTAAGTGGCCATTTTACACACTGTGTAACATTCACCATTTTGTCTATGTTCGAATATCCATATTTCTTCAATTCTTCTATCTGTTGATTTAAGTGAACTTAAAGAGCTGAAACCTTTATTGTTGTGAAGAGATTCATTTGACTGAATTATTTCACATACTTGGCAACGCCTGAAAACAATTTTTTGATTTTTAAACTTCTTCTTGGACCAGTTGGTTTCATTAAAATATTTGAGTTTGACCAAATGTTAAAAAAAAATAAATTAAAAAGATTTATTGAATTTATTTAAGATTGTTAACTTTACACGGGACTGCCAAAAATAACTAGCACTCATTAGTTTCAAGGTAGCTGGACAAAGGACTCGTCAAGTACCTGCGTTTGCAACAATTCACTAACAGTGTGACGAATATATTTAAGTACATCGTACAATTTTTTTTGGTTCTTGCGCTGGCAACACTTTTGGCAGTAGACTGGTCATGCTGTACACTTCACTTCTAGAAACAGATAAAAATGGCGGACACGTAATACGACGTATATCGGCCGAGACAAGAGAGGGATTCGATTAATCTGGCAAGAGCCTTAATAATCTGTAATCTCCATCATTGAAAACTAGTCTTGCGTCTATAATAATAACTTTCTGAATTTGATAGGATCTTTTTTCATTTTAATATATTCATTGTATAGAACTGATATTTTACATGACCGCGTGATAAATTAATCTCCAAGCGTGTCGAGCCGCTACCGTATGGAATGGTTGCAAGCATTTTCATAACATAAGCGTATTCCTTCAAGTCAAGGATACGATGTTCATCGGGTTATTATACTCTTGATTTATTTATTCGGAAACTATCAACAGATTCTGATGACGCAGAGTAATGTAATTCATCGCCATCCTGGTTCTTGACAAAAGTTTTGGTTTTGCGTTTTCAAATAATGGCGTGGAAAAAATATAAAGTACACGAGGAATTCACTTTTGTTCCTTTAAATCAAGATGCAGACTTTCTCACAAGACATCGGTGTTCTGTAAATTAATCTAAAAACCCGTATTACAATAATTTTCCACTGGTATTTTAAAAATATATTATTAAAATTGAATTGAATTATTTCCAATGATTTTTGTATATTTTTTTATTTTTTTTATTTATTTACAATTTTAAAAAACCCGTTAGGGTTACATTAGAAATTTAATATTGTTTAGTCATTTTATGTCTCGTCTAGTCTAGTTAGTTCAGTCATCATGTGCTTTTTCAGATTGATTTTAAATTTGTATCCAGTAAAAGTTTTCAAGTAGTAAGGTAGGTCGTTGTAGTGTTTAAGTCCATTATGTAGTATTTTTGACTGTCCTGTGTTTGTCTTTGCTTTTTCAATATGATAGTGTTGTTGTTGTCTGGTGTTATATTTGTGTATGTCAGCATTTTTGGCTAATATTATGTCGTTGTCTTGTATGTTTCCCAGTGTTATTTTGTGCACAATTTTTAAGGTCTCAATTTTAGTCAAGTAGTTTATGTCAAACTGGCGTGTTTTTTTGTACAGTCCAGTCGTAGAGGTCAGGTAGGTAAAAGTATTTAATTGAGAAAATGTATAAGATTTTTACATACATTGTAAAAATCTAGAAATGTCATCAATAATTTCGGAAATTGAATTAAGTAATGTTTTTGTTAAAATCATCATACTTATATTCTACGCAAATTATTCGAATCATAAGTATTTATTATATTAGAATGTCTGATTCGATATCAAGGAAGATTTTGTTTTCAGAGATATGTATTAATAAAGTTGGATTAAAATAGTTATCAGAATATAAATTTATGTACTTTTGTACAGAATAAAGCAATAAGCTTTATCTACTGTATCTACATTGAGATGCTTCATTAAAAGATAACCAGGGTTATTTAATGTTCATGAGTATTATTTAAATAAATTATATATTATTGTTTTTTATATTTAAATATATCATTAGGTTATCTTTGTCTCTTTCGAGATCTATATCTTGTGGATATAAGAATAAAATAAGTTTGAATTAAAAAATGTGTTTCAATTCGAAGATTCGGAGGTTAATAGGTCACTTGGGATGAAAGGGATGTGCCTGGGTAAAAGGTTTTAATGGTCTCATGTTTTATTCGGCTCTGCTGGTTGGTGGATGAAAAGGTTCAGGTGGGTGCTTCGCCCCCCCGGAACTTATTCGTCACAACAGTATACTCATATAACGCTATTCTGAATCGACTCCATATAAAATTATTGCCCAAGTTGCTGATATTTTTAATACAAAATATAGTTTACATAAATCAACTCAAAGATAGTGAACGGTAATTTACATTTGTTAGATTATAGTGCCTCATGGTGTAATGGTCAGCGCATTTGCCTACCATGCAAAGGGTCTCGGATTTGATTATATTATTTAAAAGGAATACTAGAATAGGTATCAGTCTCTAGACTGATACACGATGCATAAGACTGATAAACTTACCTTCATGTAACAAAAAAATATCAAGATACGCTGTGATTGGTGTACTGATGCAGTGCCCTATGCACCATTAGGTGCGGAAAGGGAATGATGATGATGATGAGATTATAGTGCTTTCTGTGTTTACTTTTGTATGGGTATTTTTTTTATTTATAATTAATATAACTTTCAATTTTTTTTATTTTTGAGATTTAAAAGAATTTTATTGATGTTTTTATTCGAAATACTTATATTTTGTACCTCTTTAGAAAAAAATATTTCTTCCTTAATTTATAAATTTTATATGGACACATTGTTTAAATCTTTTTTTTTTTTTTTACTTTACATATATAAGCATGTTCTTTACATGAAGTTGCCAGGTAATAGTGTTTATGTAACATAATACTTCCTCTTTAATCTTTTTTACATAATATTGAAGCGTTTATATTCTATTTAATGTGTATTTTTGTAAGGTAAAAGGCACCGCGGGCCGTGTATATTAATAAAAAAATTCAAACATTTTATAAATTAACGAAGTTCGATGTAATAATAATGTATTGAAACAATTAAATTAAAATAAAATATTTAAATTTATTTCAACAGAGAGGGAAAACATTTTTGAGAAGGGAATATTGAAGTCTAGGCAATTACAGGGCTTATGACCTGTCATTAGCTGGTTTAAGTGGCCAATTTACACACTGTGTAACATTCACCATTCTGCCCCTGTTTCAACATCCACATTTCCTCAACTCTTCCATCTGTTGACTTTTGTGAAGTAAAAGAGCTGAAACCTGTATCACGTAGGTGAGATTAGTAGGTGATTTGGTTCAGCCGGATGAATGTGTATATTCAGTGTGTAAAGTGGCCACTTAAACCAGCCAATGACAGGTCATAAGCCCTGTAAATGCCTAGACTTCCATATTTCCTTCTCAAAATATTTTCCCTCTCTGTTAAAATAAATTTGAATATGAATAACTTCCTAGGGAGGAAATCCAGCGAGTCTGCAAGCATTTGGACTTACTCAAACATTGTCTAAAATAAAATAAATGAATCAAATGCAATAATTTAATCCTTTATTGTTTTCCATACTTATTCCTCCTTGTATATTTTAACGTTTTATTTCGTTACATTATTATCTACTTTTATTAATGCTGTATAGATCTCAATCATGTTTATGTATTATTTTCCTTTAATTTTGAAGATGATTTTCTTTTGCGTACTGAATTATGTAATATGCATAATTTAATGTTTTTTCTGTAATTTGATTATTATTTTTAATATTACTGTATGAAATGCATGTTATAAGTATTTGTTTGAAGTAATTGTTAAAAAAAAAAAAAGGTTAATTATTATGGCTTTATACAAATTTAGTCTAAAAATCTGAGTTAGTTTATGTGTAAACTCTGTAAACAAATGTATTTTGAATAAAAAAATAAATAAATCAATTACATGTTTTATTGAAATGTAACGCTTGCGAGAGTATCAAATAATTCCGACTGAATAAAAAATAAAACAACCGACAGCTAGAATGAAAATTAAATAAATTCTATAATTACAGTTCACAAAAATACGTTTGCGTCATTAATTAGTTCTGTACTTCGTAAAATACTACTTGAATATGGCATATACATGTTTATTGGTACAACTGTTTCGTCGATTATGATCGAATATAAAAATAAGCATGCGTATTGTGTTCTTTGATGTCATTTTCTACAAATGAATTTATGGACCAAAATGTTGTATAAGAATATGCAGGTTTACATAAAATATGTATGTCGTATGCCAAGTTGGCGAAAATTTATTTATTTTACAATAGTGATCATTACTACTTTATGGGTTTTAACATATTACAACATAACATTTAGCAGAAGGAAATATGGAGGTCTAGGCATCCACAGGGCTTATGACCTATAATTGTCTGGTTTAAGTGGCCACTTTACATACTGTGTAACATTCACCATTTTGCCTATATTTGAACATCTATATTCCTTCGACTCTTCTATTTGTTGACGTTTTTGAAGTCAAAGAGCCAAAACCTTTATTGTTGCGGGTCAGATTCATCCGATTGAATTATTTCACCTTCATACTAGGCAACGCCTGAAAATATTTTTTATTCCTCTTCTTGCACCAGGTGGATTCATTAGCAACGTTTTGAGTTTGCCGAAATTTTTGTAGACAAGGACTGGATTCAACCCCCTAGGGAGCTGTTAATATTAACATATTACAATAGACATAAATAACATTTTACAGAAGGGAATATAGAAGTCTAGGCTTCCACAGGGCATATGACCTATCAATGGCTGGTTTAAGTGGTCACTTTACACACTGTGTAACATTCACCATTCTGCTTAATATGTTAATGTCTGTTGTAATATATAAGATTAATATAAACAGATTTTAAGGGGGTTGAATCCTTGTTTACAAAAAATTGGACTCAAAACACTGTTTATGGGTTTTATTTATTACATTACGCAATGCAGACTGTAAATCTCAGGAAAAAAAACGTATGTAGGTATACTTTAATTTATATTACTATCTACAATAAAAGGCAGTAAGCCACGTAAAAAATATATCGAATTAAGATAGCTGCTAAACTGCCGATATTTACAGAAAAAAATATCCAGATGTTGTGCAAAAGCCATATTCAACAAGCGATTTTCCCGATTAATGGGTGAATTTCGACTTGAATTCGTACGGCTTCTGGGTGCCAGAATTGAGTAATGTGATCCCGCTCTGGAGTGCTATTCCGAATTTTCCCGCGGGGATGGAGAGGGTTTCATCTGTGAATTGATTTTTTTGCATACGACTACGCTTTGCTTCATATATTGCCTTACTGATAAATGACAAACTATGTATTAAACTGTTTAAAAAACAGAAAAAAATACGGTTTCGTCAATTCAACCTAATGAAGTGTTTTGGTTCAATAATGTTCTAAATTAATGTATTTTCAAAAACCTTATTTTGTCAAATTTTTATTAATTATTATATATCACTATATTCTAGTATTTTTCTATCAGTTTTTAACTTCTTGGACTTTTTTCTATTATTTTTTTTAGTTTCATACAATTTAACATTTTGATTTTATTTATTTCCATAATTTTTGTAAGATTTGCATATTTTTTAATGTTATTTAGTATTATTTAAGGTTTACATATTCAAATCATCTCTACACATTACTTAGACTAAATTTGCTGAATTATATAAAATAGATAAATGCTGCCTACTTAGGAACAGGTATTTACCATACCCAATTAAGAAAGACAGTATTTAATATGTTTGCATATAATTAAATTTTAATTAAATAAAAAATAATTGTCCTATATTTAATTCTGCTTAATTGTACCCCTTTTTAATGTTTTCAAACATGATTTTTTGTATTATTTACCAAAATAAACGACAATTTTTGGTACTGAACAACATTTATCAAAAAATAAAAATAATAGTCACGCCAACGTGAAAAAAAAATCACTGCTCTAGTGCCATAACCAAAGTAGAAAATTCGGGAATACGTTTAAATGAAAAAAACTTTAGGCCGCATTTCTTTTTAAGGGATAAAATCCACTTCTTAAGAATTTTGAGATACTCGAAGTATTGTTAAAAAATTTCGTATATTTAAATTTAATTTAAAAAAAAATCTTTTAAACTCTGATTTTCTAACATTTTTAACGTTCCAATTTCAATTAGAATTGTTTGATCCAATAATAATAACAATATTATTACAAAAGTATTCACCTGCCTATAAAATCTGTTATTCAAATAAATTTTTCATAAAATATGATATTTGGAGATTCACAATAAATTTTTATTTCCCCGTAATCAAAGCTTTGTAATGTAAATATTATTTCATTGAGTACACAACTTTTCTCATGTTCTTGAAAAGTTTATGAATTTACTAAACAAACAAAAGTTTATAAAGAAAATTTATCATTCCGATAATATTGATGTCTTAATTGGGCCTTTAATCTAAGAAACATGATGCGTTCATGATTATTTACGTATTTGGAAAAATACAAATGTAAACATTTATAAGGCAGTTTTTCAGAGATTTTTTCCATTTCATATTTCTAGATCTATATGTGTAGTTTGTTACAATACAATATAATATTAATTTTATAATGTACCGGTAGTTAGCTTGTCTCTTATGTACTAAAAAATATTTAGAGTGCCCACCTCTAAAATGTTTTGTTTTTAAAATTATTTTTGTTCATATATTTTGTATTAGATAAGGTTATAACTAATTTTATATTTTACATACAGAACTGTATTCTTCATCCGCCTGTTCATAGAACATCGTGATTTAAAAAAAAAAAAATTATTATTTATTGGGGTTATCAACAGTAATACACGTTAAAAAAATATAACAAACAAAATATACAAAAAAAAAAAACTATGACAGATATCCACAGAAACACATTGAATACACGTACAATACATACTAGTGTGTTTTAAAAAGGTGCGTGGATTTTCACGATCACGGTTATTAATAAATATCTTTTTTGGATGATCCCGCGTGGGTAGGATTTATTCCGAGGTTTCGGCTATTATAGCAGGACCCACCTTCAGGGTTAACTATATTTGGAGAAAAAATATTTGTTTGTGTACGATAATTTGTACCGTATCCTAGTCAATAGTAGTTCTACAAAAAATACACATTCCGTGTATTTTTTGTAGAGCCGGGAACCACATTGAGTTTGATTTCAGCCCAGTCTTCTTTGTTTATGTTAGTTGGGTGTTTGTGTATTTTAATTGCCTATTTTATTATTTGTGCACTAATTTCTAGGGTTATGCAAAATATTTGGTTCAAAGACAAAAATATATCCTGTGTCTATAAAGTGTTCCGTTATTGTACATTTTCTTGGGTGCCCATGTTTAGCCGCTGCAATGGTAGCCGTAACGTCGAAAAAACGAAACACTTAAAAAAGACGCATATTGATAACATCGTAATTTATTTAACTTTTTGTGCATGAATATTCACACATAAGCGTATTATATACAAATGGTAATTTCCTCGCACCAACCAATAAAATAAAATGACATAAAATAAATTAATATAGTAAAATTGATTCAAAAATAGAACAAGCAATATGTGTAAACAAATTAATTCAAGTTGGTTATGAGAATCAATTTTATTATTTATATATTTTAATAAAAATAACTAGTCTAAAATTATTCTTCGATTTTTAAGAGTTTATTCCATAGTACTGCATACTTCAGCGTGGTTAGAGAAGTTGATGTTTGACCGGTAGTCGATCTGCTTAAGAAACATTGTTTGAACCCTTTCTAGTCTATTAATACTTACATTATAGTAAGGTGACCAAATAAGAGTACAGTATTCTAGCTGGGGACGAACAAATGTTTTGTAGAGTTTTTTATATGTCTCTGCATGTTTAAATGGTTTTGATACTCGCATAATAAGTCCGACCATTTTATATGTTTTTTTCAAGATTGATTCAATATGAATATAAAACATTAGTTTCGTTTCAATAATAACACCCAAATTACGAATTCGACTATCTGTTATAGAGATCGGGGTGTTGTTGAAAGAATAAGGAAAGCTGGTCGTCGTTTGTTTGCGCGAAATACAAAATTAGTGACATTTACTAATATTTAATTCCAGTAAATTTTTATTACAATACTGAAAAAGTCGAGATCTTCTTGTATTTTTGCCCAGTCAGTGTGAGATTTAATGCAGGTGTAAATTTTCATGTCATTAAAATATATCAAAGACTTACACGATAGAATATCGTGTTTTAAAAAAACCATATTTCGTCGTGTATATTTCAACGGTAAGCTCGTGAAAGATCGAAAAATAAAGTTTTATTTAAAGTTGGACGTGTTTGCCCGTTCTTGGTGGAACACTGAGCTCGATAAACTAAAGAAAGTTGCTAGGAAATGCAGGCACAGGCTTCAGAACTCAGGTTCTCTCCGTAGAGAGACTAAGACACTTCCTGAGTACCTCGAGGCTAAACAAGCCTACAAAATCGCCATTGAAAAAGCAAAAACGGAATCCTGGAAGAATTACTGCGGCTCTCAAAACAGAGAAACCGCCTGGTCTGTAATTCACAGAGTGCTGGTCAACCGGAAAAAGACTACTCCATTAGCGACGCTTAAAGATGGCAGCGAATACTTGGCTTCGGCTGAGGAAAGCGCTAGACGTCTATTGGAGAGGTTCTTTCCGGACGACAATACACAACAAGAGACTAGTGAGCAAATCGACATCAGGCGGATAGCAGAAATCATACCTTATACAGAAAGCGACCCGATATTTACGGCGGAGGAGATTGAGGATATAATATCAAATATTAATCCAGAAAAGGCGCCCGGTGAAGACCATTTCACCGCGGACATCTGCCTTCACTTCTTCAATGTGAACAGGTCTCTGGTACTGGGTATGTATAATGCATTGTCGCGTCCCGCGACAAAAATAATTATACCTATAAGATAATCAGAACCGTTATAGCTTAAAAGTAAAATTGAATATAGAAAACAAATCAATCGCGTAAATAAACGCTTTACCCGACAGCGGTCAACAGCGGCGGTCACGTGATACCTCCCACCACACTAATTTTTTTGAACGTAGGGCCGTAGCACTCGGCTGGCGAGCCAGCCAGTTGCAATCTGGTTCGCGAGCAGTGTCCACGCCGCGCTAGGCCAGTTTTCCCTCGCAAATAACTATGGGAGTTTTGGTATAATTCCCATGCACCATGTTGAGCTGTGCCCAAAAAAACTTGTATTCTAATTAAACCAGCTTCCGGTAAGTCTTCAACAACTTTCGAATATATAAGTCAACTTGTTTCGCTTATACAAATTTGTAATTTTTCATTATTGTCCACAGATCGGATACGTATGATCATTTTAAGCTAGAATCCATTATGACGGCTGTTTAGCCTTATACACCACGTAACAACTAACAAATCTCCATTTAGTAAGTACAGTATACAGCACGGAACTGTTGTTTTTTTTTAACTTACTTTCTCGAGCCGTTTGTAAAGAAATACATTTTTTTGTAGTATGGAGAGTCAGGTTACCCTGGAATCTCGCCCTTGAACCTGAGTTGTCGACATTTTCTTTGATTCATCCTGCAGAGGCGTGACTCAGCAGTTTTTCTCCTCAATGGCAAATCGACACAGGACGCCATTTCTAGGATCCTTCGTAATCGCTGGTGTTCCTAGTACTTCCTTCTCAAGTAAAATAATATAGAATGGTTCGAATCTCTCAGAGGATTATGTGAGTACCTCGCGTGCGTCTCTTCATAAAGGTTGGTGGAAATATACTTCGAAAATTAGTGACTCCTAATATAATACTACAGTGAACTAATGGATACACAGGATTATTCAAATCTTTATCCTCATTACGGGGAACCGCTGCCCAAATTATTTTCGGTTCTAGGACACTTAGAAGTAATCACATTGTAGGTTAATTTCGAATCCTTTTAATAATGGGCTATTTTCAATTTTAATTCTTACTAGGAGAGATCTCTGCTCCAATTATTATTAATCCTGTTTACTATAATTAAGTTCCTCATAAATAATTGTTGAACATCTTGAGAAACATATATGTCCGTTGTCTGTAAAACTATATTTTACTAATTTGTAATAAATAAACTTGAAATGAACCACTTTATTCTGTCTTTTCCCACCGTTGTTCACAACCAAGCAAGAAATTCAGTAATTTGTTAGAATTTTGCAATAACACCTAATGGAAAGTAACTAAGGACCCATGTTATCCTTCAAGGAACCTTGAGATCAAAAAGAACAAGTTCTACCTGAGACTATTAGCCGCTAGGTAAGATTTAATATAAAAAAAAGAGTATGACATTTGGCGCCCATGCGTGTGGCAAGTTACCAGTTACTCTGAACTAACAAATTGAAAGTAAAATCACTATTTTATCTATTCGAATTCCTTGCTTGTTGGTGATAGCGGTGAACAGAATTATAACAATTTTCTCTAGAGTTTGTTAAAAAGCAACATTGTATTTTCCATGTTTATGACCATTAGGGAAAAAGAATTTGCAAAAACATAAATCTCCGCGTCTTAATAGGTAAAATTTCGAAATATAGTACTACCAGTCACAAGCGAGCCAGTCCTGATTAAAATTTTACAAATAGTATTTTTTTCCACAAGTAATTTTTTTTTAATATTCCTTTTCGGATTCGGCCTACTCTAATTTATCAAGATCAACGTATGCTCGTTTTTTCCTTCCTTCCGTGTAACTCGCCAGTTGTTCTAGATTTATCCTCGAAGTTTTGTTAATAATAATTAAATTTATATAAAACAGCTCCAAAATGGAAATAATTCCTCGAGTGAACTCCGCTAACACTAAAACCCTGTCCAAGGCAGTTCGTATCAGAGGCTTTGAACCACGTACAACATTAACCGAATTACGCGCGCAGGCAACAGAAATTAATTCAGAAATTACCAACCCAAGCACACATGTGGCTACAATAACCAGATCACACGCGTCAGGCAACCTTGCTTTGGAAACATCCCTCCTCCAAAGTAGTGAGGAAACGGACACAGCAACTGCCTCACTACCTGCGACCACCACCCAAACACCGTTGACCAGCTCAAGCATCACCATACCACCCGCAGCACCACGACCCTCTGTACGTCCAGTCAACTTTTCCAACTGGCCAGTATTGCCGTTCTCCGGAAAGGAGGATCTAAGAGAATTCTTCCTAAGAATTGAAGAAATATCGACATCACACGGATTTGAACAAGAATGTCTCGTCCGTGCATTACCGGAATTCTTAAGGGACCGCGCACTAATTTTCTTTCGGGCACACTGCAAGGAGGTCACATCTTGGGAAAGCTTAAAAGCAAAGTTCCTTTCTCGCTTCGAGGACCAGAACTATAAAATAAAGCGCAAACTGTCCATCTGGACATCAAGACAACTCGCAACGGAACTCTCGGCAGATTATATGGCGCGCATAATCACCCTAAATCACGGTATGGATGAGGATTGCCTATCTGACTCGGAACTGTTGCAGGTCATCACGAAAGGACTACATCCTCGTTTTGCCGCAGTATTGGTGTCCAGCACCATCCCTTCGTTAATTGAACTCGAAAAGGTTTGCCAGAATTATGAACAGTTAACCATCCCACCAGAAGTTGTACAAGGCCGATACGATTACCCTGTTAATTCAAATAAAAAAACCGCGTCGGTCTACCAGACTAAGAGGAGTCCAAGTAAATGCTTTCGCTGCGGAGATACCGGCCACTTTAAGCGAGATTGCAACAAGGGACGCGCGCCACCTCGCTCAGACATGCCCTTGCGAAGGTCTCCACGGAATCACAATCCAAACAAACCACCGTCAATGAGAGTCCCCGACATCACGAGGCCACCCCCATTGTTTCCCTCCAATCCAAAAAACGTCTAGCCAGCCAGAACAAGATACCTATTCCTCTGGTTCCGCGTTCCAAGGAGTGGGAAGTCTGGCTGAACTGCGTAAAACTATTCAAGGATACGTTTCACCTAAACGCGTTAACAATCTCAAATAAATATGACGGACGCCCTTTTCTGAGTTTTAAGTCCCATGGAATTCCATTACGCGCCCTCCTAGATTCGGGGTCCTGCGTCAACATAATAGGGGGAACCTTGTACAAAACGTTCGTAAAATTAGGACACTTGATTGCCCCAGACACTTCAATTATCCAAACAGTCGATAAGAGTCCTCACCCCAGTATTGGAACCCTGTTTTTGCCTATCACCTACAATAACCATGAGTGTACGGTCCACCTCACCATAATACCATCACTAGAAGACGGCTTTATTTTCGGCGCGCCCTTCTTAAAACGGTCCGGACTCACCCCTGCTTTATTTCCCCGTAGCACTCGCACCAACCAATCCCATCAAGTAGAATCAGTAAATGTACAGTCATCATGTTTGATATCGGCGGACACCCTGGATCTACATCAGCTTTCTGAACTGTCTCAAGTAAAAGACCTGTTTAGTCAAATCTCGTACAAAAAAAGGGGATTGGGACGTACGCCCTTGGTCTCACACGTCATAGACACGGGAGACAACCCGCCGGTTAAACAACGCACCTTTCCACAATCACACGTACGGCGTCAACAACTCATCGAGGAATTGGATCGCATGATTTCACTCGACGTTGTAGAACCTTGTCGCAGCCCATGGCTGAATAATGTCTTCATGGTCCCAAAGAAGGATGGCACCGGACGTTTTGTACTGGACCCTCGCAAGCTCAACTCTATCACTCAAGCCGACTGCTATCGTCTCCCAAACATCAATCACATATTGAGCAACCTTCGTGATACTCGCTTCCTCAGTGCCTTGGACCTAAGCATGGGTTTCTGGCAAATGAAGTTGTCAGAGGAGTCCAAACTAAAAACTGCCTTCTTCATAGAAGGACGGGGACAATACTGTTTCAAGGTAACCCCATTTGGGCTAAGAAACATACCTAGCCAGATGCAGCGACTCATGGACAGCCTCTTCTCGGACCTGGGAGACCACGTTTTCTGTTACCTTGACGACATCCTAATATGCTCACCTTCGTTTGAAGAACACATGAGAACCCTGAGGATTGTAGCTTCGCGCCTCAAGGATGCGCATCTCACCATCAAACTTGAAAAGTCCGAATTTTGCAAGGGAACCCTGAAGTACCTTGGACACGTGATCGACCAGGATGGCATTAGGACCGATCCTGACAAGGTGCGAGTAATGTCCAACTTTCCCCGACCATCCACCATTAAACAGGTTCGTTCGTTTGTGGCAAGCTGTAGCTATTTCCGCAGGTTTATTCGTGACTTCGCTTCTATTTCGGCTCCCCTCTGTCGTTTAACTAGTGTAAAACTAAAACATTCCCCTTTTGTTTGGAATGAGCAAGCGGAGGAAGCATTCCTACAACTTAAGACCGCTATGACCACGGCCCCGATACTAAAACCGCCCGATTACACTGTACCCTACGTCCTGACGTGCGACGCGAGTAACTTGAGTATAGGTAGTTTCCTTTCGCAAAAACTTCCAGATGGAAAAGAGCACGTGATAGCCTATTTCTCCCGTATACTTACGCAACCAGAAAGGAGTTACAGCACTACAGAGAAAGAATTACTCGCCATTATTGACTCGGTACACCATTTCCGCAGTTACATAGAAGGAACCAAATTCACCATACAAAGCGACCACGGCTGTCTAAAATACTTAAACAACTTATCTTCACCAAGCGGTAGGCTAGCAAGGTGGGCGTGCCGATTGTCTCAGTACGATTTTAATTTTGTCTACAAAAAAGGGTGTGAAAATAACTTAGCAGACGCCCTGAGCCGTATTGAAGTAAGCGCCTTCTCGTTTCCACTGTCGTTCCAAAATCCCACTGATCCGGAATACAATCGCTTGTTAACTACCTGTCGCGATGCCCCGAATTCCACCCCTAACTACATGATAAGCAAGGACCACTTGCATCGATACTGCAAAAATAACCTCGGCAAACATATATGGAAGGTAGTAGTTCCCGTGGAAGAGTCAAGGAAACTCATATCCGAATTTCATAATAACACCTGTCATCCCGGAGTACAGAAAACCTATACGACGCTCTCGCGGACCTTTTACTGGAAAAACATGAGACGGTCTATCGAGGAGTACGTTTCCTCCTGTGATATTTGTAAGGCCTACAAGCACAACAACCAGGCTCCATTAGGACTAATGTCCGTTCCGAAGAAACTGTCAAGACCCCTAGAGTCCATATCCATGGATCTGGTAGGACCCCTACCACTGTCCCTTAAAAGAAATATGCATATCCTCACCGTGGTAGACAACTTTACGAAGTTTGTATGGGCCTTTCCGTTGCGAAATGCCAACTCAAAAACAATAATTCAACTCCTCACTAAACACATATTCCTACCGTACTCCATACCTCGGTGCATCGTAACTGACAACGGCAGACAGTTCATATCCAAGGAATTCAAGTTGTTTGCAGAATCTTTTGGCATCAGGGACATCTTTTACAATGCCAGGTACCACCCCCAGAATAATGTGAGCGAAAGATACAACAGCACCATCATAACCGCCCTAGCAATCTTGGTAGAGGACAATCAGCGATCTTGGTGCGAGAAACTTCCTGAAATCTGCTCCGCACTCAACAACGTAGTAAGCTCGGTAACCGGTCACACCCCCTTCTTTCTTATGCACGGTTTTGAAAGCAAGCCTCACGCCTCGTTCCACCAAAACCCACACTCACCAGAGAACAGTCTTGAACCAGACGATCCGGAGTCCTGCTATGTACAATCTTTGAAAAACATGGAACAAATTTATGACAATGTCTCGACCGCACTTCTAAAGGCCTTTCAACAAAATTCGAAGCGGTACAACTTGCGCCGAAAAACCTGCTCTTATGCGGTGGGCCAAGTGGTGTGGAAAAGAAGTTTTGTCCTTTCGGACGGTGCAAAATATGTATCAGCTAAATTATGTCCGCGCTTCATCAAATGCAAAATTATCCGCCGACTGTCTAATGTAATTTACGAGCTAGAGGATATGACAGGAAAAAACTTGGGAAAATATCACATAAAGGACCTAGTGAAACATGATGCTATGCCATAATCTTAATAAGATTTGCCGTGCCACGACGGTCCCGAATAAAACTTGGTGTTTTGAGAAACTCAAGTTCGTGGCTGGCGTTCGAATCCCTTTTAGCCAGGAAGTAAGAACCTTCCTTAATAAAGAGGCGATGAGTCCTCCTTGTTAGTCATTTTCCCTTCCATTCGCTATTCTTTGGGCCAACACACTTGCCAACGTAAATCTGACTAACTAGAGACGTAAGAACACTTAGTGTACTCAATAATTGTAGCCATGTCAAGGTGGCCTAGAATACAGCTGTTAGAAAGTTACCCTAATAACCCTTGACAGGTGTGAACTCTTTGACCCGTAAGTACGAATCTTACGTAACCAAAGAGTGAGGTTTCTTCGTTTTTCCCCTGATTTTTGCTATACCAACTTGTAATTACCATCGTCGTGTCCATAAGCTCATACCCACTTCAAACTTTTGCCGCGCGTATAGATACCGAGACCGACCACAGCAGGGAAGAAACCGATTTTTGAAACTATGCTTTGATAACACCTTGAAGCTATCAGGTGTGCGTGAACTGTCACGTACGCTGAAACCGGGACTAGGTTTATAAAAATTTGTCGAACGGTGTCCTCTGAAACGCCAGAGATGCCAGGAAACCGGGACTAGGTTTATAAAAATTTGTCGAACGGTGTCCTCTGAAACGCCAGAGATGCCAGGAAACCGGGACTAGGTTTATAAAAATTTGTCGAACGGTGTCCTCTGAAACGCCAGAGATGCCAGGAAACCGGGACTAGGTTTATAAAAATTTGTCGAACGGTGTCCTCTGAAACGCCAGAGATGCCAGGAAACCGGGACTAGGTTTATAAAAAATTTGTCGAACGGTGTCCTCTGAAACGCCAGAGATGCCAGGAAACCGGGACTAGGTTTATAAAAATTTGTCGAACGGTGTCCTCTGAAACGCCAGAGATGCCAGGAAACCGGGACTAGGTTTATAAAAATTTGTCGAACGGTGTCCTCTGAAACGCCAGAGATGCCAGGAAACCGGGACTAGGTTTATAAAAAATTTGTCGAACGGTGTCCTCTGAAACGCCAGAGATGCCAGGAAACCGGGACTAGGTTTATAAAAATTTGTCGAACGGTGTCCTCTGAAACGCCAGAGATGCCAGGAAACCGGGACTAGGTTTATAAAAATTTGTCGAACGGTGTCCTCTGAAACGCCAGAGAAACCAAGAAGCTGGGACTGGTAAACTGACCACCCACCTTCAATGTTCTTTATTGTCTAGGTTACGGTATTTGCCCCCTGGTCATCCATCTTCCATTTACTACTGTCCTGTACCGGTGAACTGTCACGGGAATGTTAGTAATGTATCCCAAAGTACGAATGAAAATGTATATTCCCCTTACCCCTGTATGCGAGATCGGCCAGTGCTTGATGACGAATATTAAGTGTGTGTATGTTGTCCCCCTGTCACCCCCTCACTTTGAATGAAATAATGTTCCGTGCCAAGTACATCCTGACACCTTCCCACGGACCAATGGATTAAAAGAAAAATACCTAATGGAAATACCTACCTCACTTGTGTTAATAATGCTTGATTCACGCTATCAGCCCTCCTCTTTAGAGCTGATAAATATAGAATCCATAATTCCTCTTGTAACCCTATGATTGTTAATATATTACTATACTATGGTCTTGGAGACCATAGTAGGATAGTGGTGACGACCCTTTTGTGAGTTTGAAACTCAGGATTTCTTGGTGTAAGGTGCATCGCACGACCGGCACTTTAAAAGAAATTATAGACGGCCTCATGCGAAATGAGCCAAGTAACGCCAGTTACGTCCTTTTTTAAGCTACTTGAAATGTGCTGTGTTCTACTGAGAGGTGAACTAAGCGCAAAAATATGATCTTCTCCTTTTTACCATTGTGTACATCTTAGTAGAGAAAAAAAAAAAAAAAAAAAAAAACCCCTGTCGAAAGGTTGGAAGAAGGATAAGGCGATTCTCGTTTTGTAATTTTTGTGTTATTCCAATGTCTCAGTCTCATTAACGTTCTTGAGTTGTTACAGGAATTTTTTTTTTATCCCAAATGTACGGAGAGTGGTCAGGTCTTATACCTCTAACCTTGTCTTCATAATCTTGACTTCACCACAGTGTAGTAGTCAATAGGCCCTAGTGATTGTTGGAAGTTAGCCGAATTCAACTGGACTAGACAAGCCGTATTAAATGTACTTTTTAGGCGGTCCTGTAAATATTGTATATAAACACGTTAAGTGTCAACTTGTTTGAAAAATAGTATACATGCTCTGTGTACGCAAATTGCAAATTCTTCTTCCGTTGGTGTTTTTGCCTTTTCATGTTTAAACAATAGATAGGTACAACTAGGATAAGAATGTTTAGAAAATAAGTAGTTATATAACTTGTGTATACCGGTGTTGACAACCTTTGCCTTCTTTCCCTACATGTACAGGTGCGCACGAGAGTACTACACATTCCAAACACGATTCGAACCTTAACCAAATCACTACAAAAAATTTTTTTTTTAATTTTTTTTTTTTCCTCGTACCATAAGTGGAGTGTCGCGTCCCGCGACAAAAATAATTATACCTATAAGATAATCAGAACCGTTATAGCTTAAAAGTAAAATTGAATATAGAAAACAAATCAATCGCGTAAATAAACGCTTTACCCGACAGCGGTCAACAGCGGCGGTCACGTGATACCTCCCACCACACTAGTTTTTTTGAACGTAGGGCCGTAGCACTCGGCTGGCGAGCCAGCCAGTTGCAATCTGGTTCGCGAGCAGTGTCCACGCCGCGCTAGGCCAGTTTTCCCTCGCAAATAACTATGGGAGTTTTGGTATAATTCCCTATGCACCATGTTGAGCTGTGCCCAAAAAAAACTTGTATTCTAATTAAACCAGCTTCCGGTAAGTCTTCAACAACTTTCGAATATATAAGTCAACTTGTTTCGCTTATACAAATTTGTAATTTTTCATTATTGTCCACAGATCGGATACGTATGATCATTTTAAGCTAGAATCCATTATGACGGCTGTTTAGCCTTATACACCACGTAACAACTAACAAATCTCCATTTAGTAAGTACAGTATACAGCACGGAACTGTTGTTTTTTTTTAACTTACTTTCTCGAGCCGTTTGTAAAGAAATACATTTTTTTGTAGTATGGAGAGTCAGGTTACCCTGGAATCTCGCCCTTGAACCTGAGTTGTCGACATTTTCTTTGATTCATCCTGCAGAGGCGTGACTCAGCAGTTTTTCTCCTCAATGGCAAATCGACACAGGACGCCATTTCTAGGATCCTTCGTAATCGCTGGTGTTCCTAGTACTTCCTTCTCAAGTAAAATAATATAGAATGGTTCGAATCTCTCAGAGGATTATGTGAGTACCTCGCGTGCGTCTCTTCATAAAGGTTGGTGGAAATATACTTCGAAAATTAGTGACTCCTAATATAATACTACAGTGAACTAATGGATACACAGGATTATTCAAATCTTTATCCTCATTACGGGGAACCGCTGCCCAAATTATTTTCGGTTCTAGGACACTTAGAAGTAATCACATTGTAGGTTAATTTCGAATCCTTTTAATAATGGGCTATTTTCAATTTTAATTCTTACTAGGAGAGATCTCTGCTCCAATTATTATTAATCCTGTTTACTATAATTAAGTTCCTCATAAATAATTGTTGAACATCTTGAGAAACATATATGTCCGTTGTCTGTAAAACTATATTTTACTAATTTGTAATAAATAAACTTGAAATGAACCACTTTATTCTGTCTTTTCCCACCGTTGTTCACAACCAAGCAAGAAATTCAGTAATTTGTTAGAATTTTGCAATAACACCTAATGGAAAGTAACTAAGGACCCATGTTATCCTTCAAGGAACCTTGAGATCAAAAAGAACAAGTTCTACCTGAGACTATTAGCCGCTAGGTAAGATTTAATATAAAAAAAAGAGTATGACAGCATGTCTCAGAGTGAGCCACTTTCCATCTCAATGGAAAATAGCGAAGGTCATTGTCATACCCAAACCGGGAAAGGATGACCTTCAAGACATCAAGTCCTACAGACCGATCGGACTTATCTCGGTATTTGGCAAAGTACTAGAAAAGCTGATGATCAATCGGATCAACTGGCATTTTCATCGCAAAGATAAGTTGAGTCAGAAACAATACGGATTTACACCCCAGAAATCAACAGAAGACGCTCTTAACGCATCAGTTAAGGTAATCAGGACTGCACTGCATGACAAGAAAATAATCATAGCGATCTCGCTCGACATAAGAGGAGCCTTTGATAACGCTTGGTGGCCATTTTTAATGTGCCAACTGAGCAATAAGAAGTGCCCTCGAAACTTGTTCATGTTGGTGAAGAGCTATCATCAACAAAGGAAAGTTGTATTGTCACACTTCGATGCCACTCTCGAAAAGGTAACGACCAAAGGATGCGTTCAGGGATCCTCCTGTGGACCGAGCTTCTGGAATTACATCTTAGATGATGTACTCCAGAAAGACTTGGGTGCGGGAGTCGAACTGAAGGCATTTGCGGACGACCTTCTCTTGACAGCCGTGGCAGACAATACAACAGAACTTGAGAGGATGACAGACAATGCGCTGAAGATTATCACAACATGGGGCTCAAAAGCTAAACTCCAATTCGCTGAAGACAAAACCAACGTGATGTTTATAACCAGAAGAAAGGACCACCAGCCAACCATTCATATGAACGGAGTCCAGTTGAACTATGTAGACCACTTTAAGGTTTTGGGTCTTACCATAGATCGCAACCTAAATTGGTCCAAACACGTTGACGGTGTTTGTAAAAAAGCCGCAGGTATTACAAACAAACTCGTGAGAGCCGCCAAACCCACATGGGGTGCATCGCCGGAGGTTATGCAGCAAATATACGTAGGCGCTGTAGAGCCTCTGATTACGTACGCCTCAAGCGTGTGGGTGGACGCGGTCAACAGGAAAGTCAATCGGAAGAAATTGAACTCCATCCAACGACAAATAGCCATCAGGTCATGCAAGGGATACAGAACAATCTCCTTGGTATCAGCACAGGTTTTAAGTGGATTCATGCCACTCGATTTGAGAATCAGGGAGCTTGCAGAAGCATATGAGGTGAAGAAGAGCCTCACTTTGCAAGACTTGCCACAGGACAGATTTTACCAGGGAGTGGGAGACTATTTCTCACTTCCTCATCCGGCGGAGCGCTATCCGATAGATCACGGCTATGATGATCAGGTTCTGCCTGGGACGGCGCAGGAAGAGTTGAGGATCTACACAGATGGCAGTCTCTTGGACGGCAAAGTGGGTGCAGCGTTTGTACCTTACGATGGCGTCAGAGAGCTGCCGTCGAGAAAGTTGAAACTCGGCGATTTCTGCTCCGTGTTTCAGGCGGTACTCTTTGCAATCAGAGAAGCCCTGGTCTATGTTTTGAAGAAACCACCAAACAGATGGAAGAAAATAACGATCCTGACAGATTGCAAATCTGGCGTCCATGCAATAACTGACCGAAATTCGGTCAACCCTATTGTAATGGACATTAGAACAGATATCCAGAAGCTTCGATGCAGACACCAGGACGTGTACATTGGCTGGATACGGGGACACTGCGGAATCCTTGGCAACGAAAAGGCTGACGAAAAGGCTCGGGAAGCTACACTCAAGAAGACAGCCCCCGATTTTGCCGATTTCCCGCTCAGTTTTGCCAAAAGGAAAATAAGAAGCAGAACCCTTCAAGTCTGGAACGATCGTTATTTAAGTGAACCTACCGGAAGTATAACTAAAATGTTTTTCCCTACCATTTTCCATGCCTATGATTTCAGGAGAATGCAGAATGCTGGCTACGAGCTTACCCAGATGCTTACGGGTCACGGTGGGTTTATGAGCTACCTGCATCGCTTCAAGCTCTCCGAAATCGACAGCTGCCCATGCGACGATGAAACTCCTCAAGATGTCCCTCACCTGTTGATGCATTGCCCCCTTTTCAGCTTTCAAAGACAACAGCTGGAGGCGCGATGCAGAAGCTTGGGTGAAGATCTATGCGACATCCCATCGGTGATAGGTAATAAAGAACTCACACGAGAGGTAGTATTATACATGATCAATATAGTGCAGGCTATTGGTAAAATAAACCAAAGTAGGGAAGAAAATGCCGAACACTCCTCTAGTGGAACGGAAGGCCTGTTGACTACTGCCAACAGGCCGGCTTCTCCTGAAGAGTTTTGAGTGGTTTCCTCTCCACATAAGCAAATGCTGAGAAGTTCCTGATTGGCCCACATTAGTATATCCCTCCTGATCCCAACAGTTTAGATCAATTTAAAGAAACTTAATTGCAGAAAAATCCACTTTTGAAATATAAACCTTGTATATTATAAGCAAGGTAAATAATAAAGCAACTCCTATATAAAAAAAAAAAAAAAAAAAAAGTCTGACAATGTCGGTTACAAGGAAACCCGGTCACTGGTAAAAAATTATAAATGAAAGTTGAATAAAACTATATACGTATTTTTATTATTATAATGTTAGAGTATTAAAAAAAAAAGATAGTACTTTTGTATAGATTCTGGAATCAAGTATAAACTTTAATAACATATAAATAAATGTATAAAGCTCATTTTTATGTATTAAATTCACATATTGTAAAGAAGGTGTTTCATTTCAAATATTTTGTGTCTAATGTATTTCTGTAATTTATGTAATAAACTTCGAGCCAAGTTATCCCTGTAATGTTCTAGTATTGTAGTCTAGCCGGTGGCGACTGGTTTTGTGAATGGAAGATTGCCGGTTTGACAAGACGTTTTTCGGGCAAACACGTCCAACTTTAAATAAAACTTTATTTTTCGATCTTTCACGAGCTTACCGTTGAAATATACACGACGAAATATTGTTTTTTTAAAACACGATATTCTATCGTGTAAGTCTTTGATATATTTTAATGACATAAAAATTTACACCTGCATTAAATCTCACACTGACTGGGCAAAAATACAAGAAGATCTCGACTTTTTCAGTATTGTAATAAAAATTTACTGGAATTAAATATTAGTAAATGTCACTAATTTTGTATTTCGCGCAAACAAACGACGACCAGCTTTCCTTATTCTTTCAACAACACCCCGATCTCTATAACAGATAGTCGAATTCGCAATTTGGGTGTTATTATTGAAACGAAACTAATGTTTTATATTCATATTGAATCAATCTTGAAAAAAACATATAAAATGGTCGGACTTATTATGCGAGTATCAAAACCATTTAAACATGCAGAGACATATAAAAAACTCTACAAAACATTTGTTCGTCCCCAGCTAGAATACTGTACTCTTATTTGGTCACCTTACTATAATGTAAGTATTAATAGACTAGAAAGGGTTCAAACAATGTTTCTTAAGCAGATCGACTACCGGTCAAACATCAACTTCTCTAACCACGCTGAAGTATGCAGTACTATGGAATAAACTCTTAAAAATCGAAGAATAATTTTAGACTAGTTATTTTTATTAAAATATATAAATAATAAAATTGATTCTCATAACCAATTTGAAAGACTTCCATTCCGTGTGCCATCTAGACCGACAAGACAAAGTCTTTTTTTACACAGAAAACGCGTCAACACACTATTTGAAACAATCTACAATATCTAGAATGTGCGACCAATATAACAATAGATTTACCAAGGCTGATATTTTTTGTGACAATGTATGTAAATTTAGGTAAAAAAATCATAGAAATTTTGAGAGAAGCAGACATTTAACTTTATTAATATATACATATTTTTTCGTTACGTTTTTTTTAGATTTATTATACTGAACATAATTTAAATCATTGTATTAAGTGTAAACAATTTTTTGGTGTGTGCATAAGTGTCCCACACTAATATACCAAAAAAATTGTCAACATTTGTATTCGTACTGTTTGTTTACCCAATAAAATAAATAAATTTATTTTCAAGCCGGTTTTTAGCGTGTTTGGGTAAGTTTTTTTCAGGTAATCGATGCGAATCAATAGATACTAACAAATATCGTGTTTTAAAAAAAACTATACTCAATATGGTGAATGGGAATTGAGAGAGTCCGTTGATAATAAGAACGAAGATAATGAAGAAGTAAATCATAAAGCATCATCATCGTTCCCTTTCCGCACCTAATGGTGCATAGAGCGCTCCAATGGTACACCAATCGCAGCGTATATTGATCATTTTTGTTCAATGAAGGTAAGATGATCAGTCTTACGCTTCAGGTACCAGTCCAGGGACAATGAAATATTCTAGTGTGAAAACACCCATTTAAATAAATATTTTACATCACCGAACCCGAGACCTCTTGCATGGCAGGCTAACGCGCTGACCACTACACCACGAGGCCAAAAAAATCATAAATGGATAAATGTAAATAATTTAAGAATAATTTTTTACTGGAGGTTTATGAGAGCGTCAGGTCAGAAGTAGAGTGAATCAAAGATTTACTGTCTTCTTACATATTTTAAATTGTTGAAGGCAACATAGTATTTTCTTAAATTACCTGTAGTTGGTAAGGTAATAACGTGTCCATTTTTTTTGTCAGTGCATAGTACGTAATTTGAAGGTAACATTTTAATATTGAGATCCATTTTTATCTACACGTATGCGCATGTTAGTTAAATGGTATCATATGTGAAATGAAATGAATATTTGAAGCATTAACTTTCTGGCTATTTATTACAATTAAAATAAAACAACCCTGTTTTCAACCACATATTTTTTCCGACTGGTTTCAAAGCAAGACAAACATTTTTATCGAGATACGATTTACGTACAAATTATCTCATTTTATTTTAACAGAGTCCACTAAATATTAAAACTAAACACATGAAGTCAATCAGTCAAGTCTTTATTTCCAATATTTTCCTTGAACCGCTCCCGTCTAGTTTTAAAGGTAGAATCTTCCTCACTCCACACCTCCTATCTTTACTGGAAGAACATGACAAAAAGACTTGACTTTGTTGTTGTACAGTTTCAAAAAACATTATAAATTTTGAACTAAATCAGATGGTTTACATTGAATTATTTTTCAAAAAATAAAATTACGTATTAAAATAGCTTATCTGAGACAACTGATATTTTTTACATTAAAATAAAGTGGATTCAGATTTTTTTTCCACTCAAAAAAATTTTTTTATGACAAATGTGAACTTCGGTGTTTTAATTTACATATTTTATGTCATTTTTATAACATCAGATAGTTTATTGCGATAATTCCTGCATTTTAAACTTTAACATTGCAAAAAGTGGACCCACGTGTATTATCCTGTTAGATACAGACGATAAAGGTTCATTTTATTTTATTCGACCTCTCGGTCATATTTTATTGGTTGAAACAGTATTGATTTTGATAACATCAACCAAAAATCTCAATACCTAAAAATAATAAAAGACTGTAATTAACATACTTTAATAGGACATTTTGTATAGAGATAGAGGAGATTAGGTCGTAATATCAAAAATGCCCGATAAATAAAAATGTTTTGTGATATTTTAAACATAAATTGCGACCTCACTTAAATTTTATATGCGAACAAAATAAAATCAAATTAAAATTTAAAAGAGGAAAAAAAACTTTTACCGTTTTCATTTTTTAAATATTTTATACGTTTCTTACGCTGATGTTGTTCAAAATAAATAAACCGTATAGGATTTAGATCTGTCAGTAGATAGAAAAGAAATAATTTAAAAAGAGGTTGTTAAAAATATACCACAAATTAAGATAAATATCTTCTTAGATAAATATGTTTCCGAGAATATATATTCAAAGAACTCGAATGGAACAAAAATGGGATATCAGTTGATTGAGCGCACCTCAATCACCGACGGTTTGCTGATGACAGTCTTGATAAGTAGAGATGCTGAGCAACTCTCTCTCATGATAAAAGAGCTGAACATGGCCTCCAAAAAAGAGGTACTACGCATTAACTTAAATAAAACCAAAGTGATGGCACTTACTTCTGTAAGGATATGTGAAGATAATATACCCATAGAAACAGTAAATTAATATGTATACCTCGGACATAAAATTGTACTCGGCAAGGAAAATTAAATGACCGAGGTCAACCGAAGAGTTGGGTTGGGATGGGCAGCTTTCGGAAAACGCCCGAACCCCCATCAATCTTAAACGAAAAGTGTTTGATTCCATTGTTTTGCCACTACTCACATATGGATTTGAGACCATCACACAATCCAACAAAAGTACGTATAAACAGAGAGTCACACAGAGAGCCGTGGAGCGAGCGATGCTGGGGATTAGTCTTGGATACAAAGTAAGGAATGACATCGTAAGAACCACAACAGGAGTCCTAGACATTATTGAAAGAGTAGCAACGTCAAAATGGCACAGGTCTGATCATGTTGCTCGCAGCTCAGACGATAGATGGACAAAACGCCTCCCTTGCTGGCACCCACGAACTATTACCAGAAACCCCGTCGACTGCTGGCGCTGCTTTGCCAGAGTGACGGTATTGTGGATCATTCGGGAACAGTGTGGATTTAATTAGCCCAAGACCATTTGACACAAAGAAGGATGGAGGAGGCCTACGTTCAGGAGTAGACGGCTGCAAACTGAAGAAGAAGAAGATCTTTCTTAGCTATTTTTATTACAACTGGCGGGAATCGAACCCACTATGCCAGTTCACAGCCAATGAGTAAGCTCAGTGCTACGAGAATTTGGATATGAAAAATGTTTTCTTACACGCGGTCGGCGAAGTATCTGGAAAATGTATGAAAATGTTTTTTTTTCAAGTACTTTGAATTACGTCACAAGTTCTTCCGAATTGATCGATGACAGAGCATCGTGATAAACTTTCAGTTTCTGGAAAGCCCACTAACCAATCATCAGAACTTACCGACTAGAACTTGCGACGTTACTGGTGGAGTAATAGCAAAATTCCAAAACTTTAAAGATCGTCGCGTAATAATACGACACGTAAAAATGTTTTTACAAAATTGGATTAGTTTGATATTATATTCACAAATATTTTATTTTTTAAAATCACTTAACTTCCTTATTGCGTCACGAGACCGGCGTCTGTTCAGAGTATTTATTACAGTCTCGATCCAAGGTAAAGGTTGGGAGTAATTTTGCCTATATCCACTTTGAATAAAGATTCTGAGCTGCCGTGGAACCACTTTCCTAAGAGGATTTGCGGCAAAGGACTGGTTTGATGAGAAGGTACTCAAAAAAATTTTTTTTGGCACATTACGCAGATTCCTTTCCAGATACTGTGCAAAAAAGACAACTGCTCGCTGGAAAAAAATATATTTGTACACGTCCGAAGATTGTAGATAAAACAAGGCGCTTTTAGGAGTTTTTAGATGGTCCCAGCTCCTGTAAAAGACAATTTATAAAAATATATTAAAAAAACAACGGAGACACGCCAATAGTACTCGTAGATCAGTAGTGTGTAAAAAAATCATCGCCCTTGTGCTGTATTCTTTAATCCAGGGAGAAAATACGGGAAAACGTTCGTATGAAGAAAAGTCATACCGCCTCTGAAGGTCTTAATGCCAGAAGTATTCTTGATTCCAACTCGTATTGGTCATTACGAAACATTTCGTATTACGGAGGCAATATTAGATTATTTATTGTACACGTATTTTCTCAAAGAAATATAAAGTAGAAATCAAAATAGACCTTTACTGTACCTCTTCTCATTTTTTTATTATAGTTTGGAAAAATAGTGCACGATTGATTTATTGAGAACTTTTTTCACAATATCCACTTTCTTTGAATTATGACGTTCGTTTACTTCACCCGTTAAATACTTTTTTTAATTAAGAGAAAGAAAAATACTTAAATTCTTATTATATACTCAAATACGATTTTTTTTTAGATCATTTCCTAAAAGTCGTAAATAACTTGAACTGGAAAAATGGAAAAAGAGTTGTGGTTGAGGATTTGAACCTCGTTTGTTTGGTCCGTGAGTTCACAATACTACCACGGAACCACAACGATGTTGAACGACTTTTTCAGTAAACTTTACTTAACAATGAAAGATAAGTTCCATATAAATTTAAGGAACACAAAGTTTCTCCCAAATAACACATATTCACGTGAGAGGGAATGAGACGCCGTCTGTTTTGTATTTCTGTAAATTCAGGGAGTTTTTCTACGGATTACTTTTCAAATAAAGTCCTAAGTATATTTACTTAACAACAAAAGACAGGTGTTCAAACCTGCAATTATAATTTTATTCAAATAAAACTAAGCAGATTGTTTGCTTGGAACTTTGTGTTTGTTCATTTCATGAACATCTTTAAAATGTGAAATAGTAAACGATTGGTCGCCATTTCCACAGCAATCATTACTCGTATACTTTTAAAAATTTTTAAAGCAAAGTAATGAATATATTGAAGATGGATCATTACCTGAAATTTCTTAATGGGCTAAATAGAATAATGCATGTCTTTAATGGGTCACACACAAATTTATTTATTTATTCACATAAAGATACACATATTACAAAAAAAACGTATCCCTAATTCTATGAGGCTTATAGCCCTGTATTGAAATAGGTTACAACAAAATAGAAAGTGGAAGCATGCATATTATTAAAGGCTACTACAAACTAAATATTTGAAAACTTTACAGAATAAGATCTTTTTAATTATAAATAAACAAACAGCTCACCATTAAGATCCTGTTTGAAAAAACAAATGTTCACATTTGCTTTTATTGTTTAAATGACAACTGGTACTTTGAACATCGCGCGTCTCAGAAGATTTGTTAAATTTTCATCATCAACCTTTTAAAAAAATATTAATTGAATCTAAAACATTTAAGTTTGTAAGTGAAAATTCTCGATGGAAGTTCATTGTTATTTATTATATTAATAAAAGACGACAAATTTGTTGATTTAAGTATCACTCGTCTTTTATTTAAAAAATAAATTTATTGAATCATTTTTTTTACGTATGTTTTCAGTACATGTGAATAATAATAAAATAAAATAAAAAGAAAAAAATCCACATAGGCATAGCCGGTGCATGAGTATACTGATTTAATCTAATTATATACACGCATGAACGCATAAAAAATACATAATATATATATTTTAGTACAAAGAAAAACATAAAGTAACATATTTTACTGGCAATTTAGTTTAAGTTATTTAACAAATCTCTTTTAGTGACCCATTTTTTAGCTTATTTTTTTACAAGCGTGATTGGTTAAGTTTTTCATGTCTCTCACATTATTAGTAAAAACATTATATAGTTTAGTAGCGAAGAAGTGTGCATGTCTCTGTCCTTGTCTAGTTTTACAGAGGAGTACTTCGATTTTAAAGTGGAGTAAGCCTCTAAAGCTAGGGTTTCCTAGGACAGCGGTGCCCCTATCTTAACGGCCGTAGTGAACGATGATGCGGTGGACAGCCGTCGTAACGGTGACTAGAGAGTGGTTTCCTAGGAAAACGGTGTTAATAAATGCTATCAAAACGATTTGACGCTATCAAAACGGTTCGATTTTGATTGGTAATAAATATGTTTTTTTACGTGTGAATAATTTTCAAAGCCTGTACGCAAAACACTCTTCTTATAAACCTAATTTCAGTTTTTTTTTAAATAATAGGTTGAAGAAGTAAGGAATCGGTTTTTTATTCGTGATAAATCATAATATTATTGTTCGAGATATTTTTAATGGTTTTTTCAGTTTGTCTTAGGGTCCACCCCATCCAATTATTCTGTGTAAAAACCTGTTTCGACACTTTGATTTTTGACTTCGAGAATAATGAAGTTATACAAATTGCTTGTGTTGTGAAAAGAAGGCATCGTTTCGGAAATTTATATTGTTTTTCGTAAAATTGTTGTATTTTATTCCTTTTCAACATGGCTTTCATTACAATATTTGATCGCAAGTCTATATGTTCCATATCTAAAAGTATAAAGTAACTTGCTTAGTGCTGTCGCCACGTTACCAATTTAGAATGTCGATCGTCGATAACGATGTAATAGGGATGTCCACACTGATCGATGGTCGACATTGGTGGATTTTTTTTTTATTTCACAAAAAAAAAATACAAAATGTACACACATAAAGTATAAAACCTTGAAAGGCCACACAAAACCTTCGATTGGGCCACACATGGCTCGTGAGCCAAGGTGTGGGGACATCTGATATATTTATGTTTATACCTCTTTGAATTATTATTGTAATAATGTGTTTTTACACTAGAATATTTGGCATATTTGACTGGCACCTGAAACGTAATACTACTCATATTATCTTCATATAACAAAAATGATCAAGATACCCTTCGATTTGTAAACCAATGCAGTGCTCTACGCACCACGATGATGATGAATTATTATTGAAATAAATATTTATTTTTAAATTTTTTTATTGGGTGAGAAAATGAGTTGTGTCCGATTTTTTCTAAATTTGAAAATGAGCAACCAAAGAAAAACAAAATAGTACAGATCGTTCAAAAGATATTTTTTTGTTCTGTGAGACATTTTGTTTGCTTTTTTGTGTTCACATATTATTTTATTAGATTACAAGTCTTTTAGTTGGAATGTCAAGCAGACAAAAGTGAGCATTTTCGACACCCCGTTTTGGTTGCGTTCAACTGAGAGATTAAAGCTGCCAAACCTGCTCACAATATTTGCGTTTCTGACAATTGACTTTAAATTATTGACTAATTTGTTGTAAAATAATTTGTTTATTTATTTTTAAAAGAAAAAAACAGCCGCAATAACTTCTAATTACATTATTTACAAATAAACCAAAATTATAGGTGAATTGTAGTTTTCTCTATACAACTAAATACAATGCCAAAAAATTATAAAAAAATGCTTACCCGTGTAAAGACACTTTGTATCGTTCCACCTGCAAAAAAATAAAATATTACAACTAGTTTTTTGTTAACTCGGTCTTAAAAAATCTTTTCACCAGCGGATCCAAACGGAGTAACCCTAGAAAATATAAAAAATAAGGCTTTGACTTGTTTTTATCGACACTCGCTTATCTGTCAATTTTTTCTTTGATATGTTATTTTATTTATTTATTTAACTTTTTGTACAAAATGTTATTTGTACATTGGCGGGCTTATTGTCAAATGGCAATTTCTTCCAACCAACCAATAAAATAAAAGTTTTTTTTTTACAATTCAAGTTACAGAACATATTCAATAGAAAAAAGAGATTATAAAGCTAAAGATATAAAAAAATAGAAATAAACGTATTTGTTTATAAATGACTTTAAATCAAAGCTATTACTCAATGGGAAAAAGGAAAAAAGAAGAAAGAAGAAAAAAGAAAGGAGAAGAGATTAAAGAAGAGAAAGGAGATGTTTCTTCAGACGTGATTTAAACAGAGATAATGTAGTAACCTCTTTGATGGTGGATGGGAGATAATTCCACAGTAAAGCCGCATGGACACTTTATGAGTTAGAGAAGAAAGAGGAATTGTGGATGGTTATTAAGAGAGTGCCTTGAGAATTAGAACGAAGACGTAAAGCATGAACTGATAAGCGTTGAAATTTTTCACGCAGGTATACAGGAGCGTTAGGACTATGAAGTACATTGAACAGATGTGAGTTATGTATGTTTAGTTATTAAATACCCTTGAAGAGGGCAACGTGCTGTTGCTGAAACTAGTTGATTGTGTCAATAAATAAAGTGGTTCATAAAACAAAGTTTAATTTATCTCTCGAAAAGGGTAGTTACCATCGTAGTAGTAGATAGGCTAGGTCACTTTGGAGATTGTTTTATCTTTTAAAGATTCTGATGAAGGTGAATATATTGTTGGCTAATTTGCTGTATTTTTTTTGTTGTGTCTTCTTGTTTAATACATTTGGAAAAAAATGGACACAACTTATGTTTACACCAAATATAAAAAAAAACATTAAGTATAAGCTTTTCTTAAAAGGTTGTTAAAAATAATTATAATAAATGACAAGTTTATATTTTTTTCCATTTAGTTTAATGGAGCTATAAAACCTGTTATTCGTCATTCAAACTTAATTGAAAAAAATGTCAATCTGTAAATTATTAAAATTTAATTTTATTAATTACAATGAATCTAACTGAACATCGTCAGACAAGTCACCTCACAATTACCTAAAATTTTGACAGATAGCAATATTTAATTTTTTTTTAATATAAAAAAAGAGATATTAGCGTTCCTTTAATTAACCCAAATATTAAAATTTTGGTGACCATTTTCGATATTTTTTGTTATTGTTCTAATTGAGCACAATTTCATGTCCTACGAAGATAAAATATTATATTCCTATGTACATGAGTAAAACATTAACTGGGACCACACAAAGCTCTAATTATCCGAATATCATCACAGCAAAAAATCTTGATTTCACCCAATAATTATTGCAAATTAACCGATAAATATTTAGTAAGAAAAAAAAACTAACATTTACATTCAAGACATGTCATTCAAATTTGATATATACGGAAGCGATAAAAAAAGGCGGGCAAACTCCAGAAAATGTAGTTTTAGATTGATCTTGTTCCGTTGCGCGTTAATTGAAAGTAAAACGGGGGATGGTCATTTGTCCGCTAATATGGGTACTATCGGTAAATAATACCAACACATTTCCAATTATTATTTAAGAACACGACTTTTGGCTAGGTTTGCTCATACTAGGACCTTTATGTGCGGCGCCTGCCACTTATTACAATCATTTCAGAACAAATGACTGAAAACAATTTTACTAATCAAACGAATATATATGCAAATATTCAACTGAACATACTTTAATATTTTCCTATTGAGCACTTCACCGTTCACACTTATTCTTCTATAGTACCCCCCGTATAACCATATTTAGCCTTTTACGACGTGTTTTAAAAACCATCGTTGAACTTACAACTATTAACAAGACTTTGAACTACGTTTCTAAAAAAAAAAAAAAACGCCACGATCAGACGAGAAATATACTTAAATTTATTTCAACAGAGGGAAAAAGTTTTCGAGAAGAAATTTGGAAGTCTAGGCATTTACAGGGCTTATGACCTGTCATTGGCTGGTTTAAGTGGCCACTTTACACACTGTGTAACATTCACCATTCTGCCCATGTTTGAACATCCACATTTACTTAAATCTTCCATCTGTTGACTTTTGTGAAGTAAAAGAGCTGAAACCTTTATCACGTGGGTGAGATTCATCCGGCTGAACCAAATCACCTACTGGGCAACGCCTGAAAACATTTTTCCAATTTTTATACTTCTTCTTTTACCAGGTAGTAATTCAACAATGTTTGATTATGTCCAAATGCTTGCAGACTGGCTGGATTTCCTCCCTAGGGAGTTGTTCATATTTAATTTTATTTCAACAATTTCAACAAGTTAAATTTTCCCTCTCTGTTGAAATAAATTTAAATATGAACAACTCCCTAGGGAGGAAATCCAGCCAGTCTGCAAGCATTTGGACATAATCAAACATTGTTGAAAAATATACTATTTACCATCTGCACAAATCACTGAAGAATTATTCATGAACTAAAAACCATTAGAATTGCTTCTTGTTAGTTCCATCATAAACGATGTTAAAAAACGATAGATCAAAATTTCACTCCGTCTGAGTCCATGTTCCACGTTACCATGTAAAAATATTCCTCCATTCCACGGGAGTGTTCCGGAATATTTAAAGTAAAATTATTCACCAAACTAGGACAAAAACTGAATAAAAACAGAATGTCTCACTTCTAACACCGCGATTCATATCCCTAAAGTAACGGTGTAGAATTAAAAGCACGAGCCTTTCACATAACAAATTTCTCGATTTCATAAATGAATACGTAATTATATTCATGATACAATTTCGTATAAACGACGAGTTATTTCTCGTGTAATCAAAGGAGAAGTTTATAAAGCAAAATCTTTAAATTATTAGCTAAAACTACGCCTTTTCAGTGAAGCTAAAAGCTAAAGTTAATCTCAGAAAGGATAAAATGATTAAGACGAACTAAGAGTACCTGCATGAATAGTTTATGGCATTTTGTTAAAAAAAAAAATACGATCGTACTATGTGGTTCTTTGGCTACTTTCAGGTAAAAATCCTGAAAAAGGAAACCGATTGAAGATTAGTCCGCCTCCTTGTGTAGTGGTTGACGCGTTCGCCTACCATTCTTGAAGTTCATATTGACAAATGAAATATTATAACAAAATATAGGTAGGTAGATGTGCCCGCCCTTATGCATGTGTATGTAAACTTTATATGTATATAAAGTGTTTAAATAAGTAAATATTGATTTTAAATGGGACGGCGATGGTTTTCTGTTAAAAACAAACATCTTTACATGTTCAGGTATAACTAGGTGTTTAGACTGTTTATGGGCAGATTTCACGCGTAGGTATGAACAAAGAAATTTTTTGTATTATTTTAATACTAACAGTTTATTGATTGATTTGGTGTTTATTTTGTAGAACTCCATATTTAAACTTATAATATATGAAATCAAACACTGATTCCTTTAAACTTGTATTTCAGTTTTGAAGCTGTAAAGATGTACTTTTGCATAATAATTATTTTTAGACTGCTGTGTAATAAATAAGAAAGCTCTGAAATATTAAGATTTGCTGGGCGGTAATATTTCTTTGAAAGGAAATACTTATTTCATGTTTTTTTTTAATCTGCGGTTTGTTTAGGCGGCTTAAATTTTGAACAGGCGCGTCTTGACGCCGGCCATTTAATTCATAACAAACTAATTGTTCTTCTATATAAAAAGGAAACACATTGAAATCTTTGTTAGATTAATCAGACGGTCAGTTAGATCAGTGGAGTGTAACTGGCACCGTTACCCTGCGGGGATAAGCGGAGAGGATAGAACGCCGTATCACTATCTTTGCATACGGGCCTCGCTTTCTCCAATTTCGTGCGTCTTATATTCACACTTCCCTTCCAATAATATTATTCTAGACATCTTCGCCCTGTTTATTACGCTCACATGAAGAAATTATTATTGTAGTTCAAAATCTACAACTATCTCAAATAAATATATTACATTCTCGTTCGCAGTCTCAATCCTAGGGATTGGTTTGCAGTCCTGCATCTCGTCTTCCATTGGTCTCTATTTTCTGCAGCTCTCTTCAGCTCGACATATGAGGCGCAGTTTAAATCTTCGCACACTTGCTCCAAAAATTCCCGTCGAGGGTGCCCTCTATAATTTGTCCCCTCAGCCATTCAGTGCAGGAGACCCTCATGGCGCATAATGTGGCCGATCCATCGGGCTCACCTCTCTGAGATGGTTTTGATTAGGTGCCTACCTTCTTCGATTCTATATATCACATGGCGGAATGGGTTTTTAACTGTTTAAAACAGAATTTCACCGTTCCTAGACTAGCATCTGCAGCGTAAGACCTTTTGAACCTTACCGCCAAAATATGAGCGTTGTAGTTTTTAAGTTGTCTATAAAATAGAAAACTCGGTTATATTTCAGATTTGCCATTGAATTTCTAATAATCGCCTTTTATATTATATCATATTAAAAAATATTATTACGAAACGTTTATAATTTATATTTAAAATATAAACCGATTTGAAACCACATGCTTAGTAGGCAACTCTTACACGCAATCAGCATGTTGGTTTTATATTTTTGTGCAACAACTATGGTGAAGGTGTATAGTGGATTTTGCACGTTAGTTAAGTTGGTGTCCTGACGTAGAGAAAAGTACACAAATACACATATACACTGACATAGAAAAGTCGGTAAGTGGTCATACACAAATATTAAATCGAATCTGAAAAAAAATTTTACGTGCTCGTTATTTTCCAACGCATAAAAAAATCCTAAGTTTCTTAAAATTATATAACGACAAGGATTCTTATTTTAAGTGTTTTTTGAAAAGGTACCTTGAAATCATCACAAAGCATTTTTGGACCAAAATTATACTTAATATATGTTTATCACAATTTTTGAGGAAGCGAAATTCTACGTAGTAAAAATAAAGACGCTTTTGACGAAAAAGACAAGACAATATGAAAAGTACGTAATAAATGAACCCTATTTAAAATATTTTAATGAATCTGTTGGCAACTAAATTTTCTCGTTATAACAAAATGTTGATATTTGTTTTACTTTAAGTAAATCTTAATTAGTTGGTTTTACGATCCTTAATAATTGTTTTAATTTATAACAAGACAGCGACCATACTATATTCAAGGCAAGCTTTTGAATGTTGAAAATTATTTAGCGATAATTGTCATAAGTTTGAATTATTTTGTTAAAATACAGTGATTTTAGCCATTTTAAATTTGAAATAAATAAATAAAAATAAAAGTAATCATTTAGACAGCAGATTTTCTCAAAAACGAATTCAAAACCGCACAAACTAAAAATGTTATAAAAACGATCCAGAGTATATTGTAAAAACAGCGAAATAAATTTGTGTAAATTTATAGTTACGCACCAATAGATTTAATTTAACTAGAAATAAAAAATTAATTTGCTTTCTTTTAGAAAATGTTAGCAATTTGAAAAATAGAGGAGATAACAAAAGATAGAAACTTCATTTTATTGCATAGATTTAAACCTATGAAACTTTCAGCAAATCATCAAATTTTTTTCAAATAAAATTGTTGAATTCGAAATTGAAAAAAAAAATGAAAACAAATTATGGGAAGTAAAAATTTGTCTTTATCAGATTCAACTATAAAACGCCAATATCACATAAGCATGAAACGCGCCAAAAAGCGAGAGGAAACTTCATAGAAAGAAGAGCCATAAATGCGTATGGAGAGAGGACCAGGGCGTATATACTTCCTCGCATAGTAAAGAGACTCCCGGACGAAATAAAAAATAGTGATATGAATAAAAACAAATTTCCGATGCTCTTGGTAAGCTAACCGCATCTTCATGAGAATCAGATCATTCCATATCATCGAAAGGGAAGGGAAGTGAATAGGCAGTTAGGAAGTAATCCAGCAACTAGTGACGGATGCCACGTCCGGTATGAAAGGAATCCCAACTCAACAATTCAATCGTGTTCATCGCCCGCATTTTTGTATCTTACGTTTACTGTATTAACTCTTAGATCTTGTACAAATTCTATTATTACGGATAATTTAAAGTTTGTGACATCCCGCTCGGGGGACCAGTCCCTCATTATTGTTTGTCCTCCTTATACCTTGTGTGAGAAATATTTCTTATTTTATACACTTACGCGATCGTTTTCGGAGACTGTGTATTTTATGGAACAAATAAGGAACCGTTAAGTATTTTATGTTCCCGTGCCGGGATATGGTCTGTAGGATGTACTTGGGGGTCCCCTCCAAGTATACCAATCCTGCTAGAGGCCCCATGAATTGACAAAGTAAAATTGGTTTTAAAAATCTTTTTCTTAAATTCTAAGTTTAGTCTGTGAAAAAAAAAAAAAAAAAAAATTATAAAAAATGGGGAAACCAAACAATTTAAAACAGTGTCAAAAAAAGTGTTTGTTTATAATTTTTAATATATTTCGTTTTCAAAAAAGACTTGATTTACTTGTATTTAATTTTTTTAAACTTTTATTTTATTGATATTTTTAAGATTTTTTAAAAAATATTTTATGTAAACAGTTATTATATTGTGTTACAAAAATGTTAAAAGAGAGAAATCCCTGCAAAAAAACTGCTTTTGCAGTTTGGCGGGAATTTAAAAAAAAAATTGTTTAGAATTTAAAAAAGAAAAAAGAAATAAAAAAAAAAAAAAAAAAAACAAGACGTTTTTAATAATATCTAATAAATGATATTATTAATAACGCTTTTAATGATATTCTTTGTTAAAATTCAAGCGTTCCAACTGAAAAAATATGAAAATCCCAAAGTCCCGATAGAATGATTATAAATAAAATTAGATTGTGGAGACATGGTAAAAAAATAAAACCGTCGATTAATTTTGCAATATTTATTTTTTAAAAATGACTCAAAAGAGACAAAAAAAAACTCTTCTATCGATATAATATAACTGCTAAGGACTTGGAATACAGTAAATCTAAAGAACATATTTACGTAAATGATAAACTAACTTCTGCAAATAAACAACTGCTCTGGCTCGCCGAAGCCACAAAATCATATGGTAACAAATTCATATAGACAAGAAATGGAAATACACTAGTGAGAAAAAAAATCAGTTTGAAAATCCAAGATGCTGATAATATTCCACTACAATAATAAAAAGGAATTATTTATTAACTACCAAATACTTCATGTACCTCGACATCAAGTTGGATTACAAAAGCCGTTTTTTTCGTGAATTTTGTATTTTGCCGAATTCAGTATAAACAAAAGATACAGTTCTTATCAAAAATAAATAATTTCTTTTTTTCTACCGATGTATATTATGCATACAGAACCTTTAAAACATACCTCACATGACGGTATCATATTTTTTCCCAACACAAAAATTACCAAAAGTATAAATATTACTACAATAACATTTTATTACTCAAATGGCGTTCACATAAGTTTTACTAAAATGAAAAAAATATATACAATACTCACTACCTATTTACATCTTCCACCGTTTCTGGATAATAAAGGTTCCATAAACAAATTACAAGAATTTATTAGAGACACTGTTTTATTGAGAAACACTGATTTTTAACTTGTTATTTTAGGTTTATTTTTTGTTTTTTATATTTTAATAAATATTTAAATGATTTTTATTGTGTACGTGCTGTAACGTATAGCTGGCTATGCGTATGTGTATGTGGGATTGCGATTTACTATTTACAACGCTTTGCTTTGAAAACAGGCAATGACACTGGAAAGTTTACAACGCAGCGGCGATTTACTATTTAAATGTTGATGGATGCAGCAAGCGAGGAAGACCAAAAAAGATGTGACACGACCAAATTCAACTAATATTTGAAGAAAAATTTATAAAACGTTGGAATAATCGGCGTGCGTGCAAGATAAATGTTTGAACGTAGAATAAGCGAAGTATCAAGGCATAGACAATTCAATTATTGTACTGCGTTTGAACCCCCATTGATCTCATGTACTTAAAGTTAAGTTTGATTATTTTAATCAATGTTATTATTCTTTAAATCATAGGCCGTACCTGCCGTACCTGTTGCACACAAATAATGGATAATGTTTATTTTTTGTACGAGATCTACCAATATTAATTGTTATCAGCTGATTGGAGGCGTTTGAATACTTCGTACTTTGTTAAAATTTGATGTTAATACGAAACCACAAATCTAAAAATTCTCAAGTCGTTGAAATTACTCGCTGTATGTGTAACCATGCAGGTGTACGCAGCCGAGAAAATAGGTCTTTATATAAACTGATATATGTAGTAGCATAATGTAAGGCTGAGATAAAAATAATCTACAAAATCAATACAGAAATTCTACGTTGGTTTGGACATGTAGAGCAAAATAACAATGAATGTAGAAAGATCTGTATGCAACAAAGAGTGATATGGAGCTATTCTCTCTGCCTACCCTTACGGAAAAATGGCGTGATGGTTTGTTTGTTTGTTTTTTATTAACTCTTTCACCCCAATTATGTGAAGCTAGCACACATTGCATCAAATAACTTAAATATCTCCATAAATATAATAAATTATGGGTTAAGATTTTTCGGTATTCCTCTGTTATACATTGACAAATCAGTTCAAATATTTTGTTATTAAATAATTAGTGCTTATTGGGAACGAGTATTTTACCACAAATCTAATATAAATCACCAATACAATAGAAAATTTACCGATTTGTCAAATGTTGCGGAGTATGTAGTAAAAGAGTATTCCTAATAAATAATTATCTCTATTCAAATTTATTTCAACAGAGAGGGAAAACGTTTTTAAAAAAGGAATATGGAAGTCTAGATTTAAATATGAAAAACTCCTTAGGGAGAAAATCCAGCAGGTCTGCAAGCATTTGGACATACTTAAACATTGTTGAATTACTACCTGGTAAAAGAAGAAGTATAAAAATTGGAAAATTGTTTTCAGGCGTTGCCTAGTAGGTGATTTGGTTCAGCCGGATGAATCTCACCCACGTGATAAAGGTTTTAGCTCTTTTACTTCACAAAAGTCAACAGATGGAAGAGATGAGAAAATGTGGATGTACAAACATGGGCAGAATGGTGGATGTTACACAGTGTGTAAAGTGGCTACTTAAACCAGCCAATAAGCCAATAAAATAAGGTCATAAGCCCCGTAAATGCCTGGAATTCTATATTCCCTTCTCATAAAACGTTTTCCCTCTCTGTCGAAATAAATTTAAATACAAACAACTCCCTAGGAAGAAAATCCAGCCAGACTGCAAGCATTTGGACATACTCAAACATTGTTGAATAATTATCTCATCCACTCTTCACGCCTCTCTCGATAATGGTATATTCAGAGAGAAACCATTTCACGCGTCATACGCGCGAACAAAAAGTTTCTAGTACTTCTCCCAGACGCCAGTTAGCAGCTATCCGACTTTTATCTGCGGCGGTTCTTTCGCCCGCACTGGGGAGCACGAGTTTATGGTTTTTTCATGTTTTTAGAAATTAGATTAAAAATAATCGTATTTGATTTCAACTGTAAATAATTGAATATCACATTTTACCGACAAAAAATTTCTCATTTCTTGCGTGCGTAATGAATACACAGCACCGTATCGCGCGAATGTTTTTTGACAGTAAGGGAGAGGTTAAATTGATTACTAAAACCAGCCCCTGACAGGTCAAAAGTAATCGTGTGAAGGGTAGACTTTTTAATTCTTGATTTAAAAAATAAAACAGTGTGTAAAGTAGCCACTTTAATAAGCCAATGCCATGTCGTTAGCCCTGTAAATGCCTTAACTCGTATATTCCCTTAAAAAAGGTCTCCAAGGCTAGTGTAATAATATACAATAGAACTCCAACTAACCGAATCAATCGGGACCGGACCGCATTAGGATGATGTAAAATTCGGATAAATGTTTTTTTCCCGAAAAAAAGGTTTTCTTCTTATCAGCCCGTTTCTCTCCATTGCTGGATATAGGCCTCTTCCAAATTTTTCCATGTTTTTCTGTTCTGCGCACTTCTGTTTCACGCCACTTTTTTTTCAATATGCCACGAGTTCGACGACGTCGTCAGTCAATTTCCTCTGTGTTCTCCCTACTTTCATAGGGTCTCCAGTTAAGTATTATGAGGGTCCACCTATCGACTTCTTGTCTCGCCACATGACCCGCCCACTACCATTCTTGTCTTCCTATGCTTTCTGCGATATTGATCACCTTTGTACGGCATCTTATCTCCTCATTCCTTATTCGGTCTCTCAAGGCTCCCAACATTTGTCTTTCCATAGACCGCTGAGTGCATTTAATTAACACTTCTAACAGTGAGTGACATGGTTTCAAGACCGTATGGTGCCACTGGTAGAACACAAAAGTTGTAGATTTAAGCCATCGGATTATTTGAGATTTCTTTATTTCTGAAAACATGTTTCAGATTTCCAAACGCAGCCCAACTTAACCCAATTCGTCTAGGCAGTTCCGCAGTTTGATTAAATTTTTCCAATTTTATTTTGAGCCCAAGGTAAATGTACTCGTCAACAGCACCAATTGTTTTACTTCCAGTACATATGTTGCTAGGAATTGGACTCAAAATTTTAGTTTTTTCTATAATTGTTTCCAGAACGATATTTCTAGAGGTTTCGTATAATTTTTTTACCATAGACTCCAGTTCATTTATCTTTTCACTTATTATTACTATATTGTCTGCAAAATGGAGGTGATTAAGATACTTACCATCTATTTTTATGCCTTTGTTATTCCAATTTAGCATCTTGAAAACGTCTTCTAAGGCCAAGGTAAAAATTTTTGGAGATATAAAATAAAAAAAGGTTTATTTTAATTTATTACTGTATGTTTGTAGAAAATGAATAATTTAAAATGATATAAGCTTTTAATTATTAAATGAAAACATGCTAAGCGTAGTTACAAGTGCTGTACATTAGTACAGTATGTAAGTACGGAACTGTAAATGGCAGTCATTGCTTGTTAAATATCTCGGTCAAAGTAAGCTGTTTGACTGTCATCATCCGTTTTTGGGCAGCCAAGTCGTTATTTTACGAATCGAAGTACGTTTCAGTCTTGATTTTTTTCCTGAAATTCTGAAAGCGATTCGGATAATCAGCGATTCAGATAGAGTTCAGATAGTTGGAGTTCTACTGAATTTTGTATCATTTTCTGTTACAAAATCTATTAATCTTTGTTACAGAATATTAAAACGAAATTTTAAGGGGCAATTGAATTTTTATTCATCTACTAAAAATTTAATAACCTACTGTTGTAATTAAGGGGTAAGTGTTATGGCGATATAAGACTAAGATATTGTTGAATCACCATATTTTAACGATTATGATTTGAAGTGTTTTCCATTATAAGTTGGTTAAATCATCTGACCTTCGTAAAGGTGAGGGGTACAATAAAAAATTTGAATATTTAGTTATTTCTTGCGGTTTGTCTCTAAATAAATATCTTATTTTTATACATGAATATACGAAACTGAAGAAAGACACTTGGTGGCGAATTATGTGGGAATACATTGTTAACAATGTTTATTGTCACAACTTTAACATCCAATTTTAACTCACAACTACTGTTCACTTTCCATCTTAGTGTCCTTTGATCATCCGCTACAATAATACATCGTGTAGTGAATCGCGCGTTTATTTTGTTGAACGTGTGCCGCATCATAGATTTTGTTTCCACCAACCACCAGAAATCAGCTCCAGATCGGGGGCCTGCCTTAGTGTTGGTGCTGCTCGCAATTGACAACTCGGTCCATCGCAATTCCACCAAGAACAAACCAGGTTAGTGGCATCCATTCCTAATCCATCTCATTCGTTGGGGTTGTGACCAATTGACACTGCATACCGCATATCGAGGATATTTACTAATTTCATTGAAATTAAAATACAATCCACTCCGCTAAATAATGTCGTAGAAGACCTAGGGCTTCACACCCCGCGATTTCTCCCCCCGCGTCCGCGTGGGAATTCGTTTTTCCACCAACACTAGTCTTATGAACAGTTTCGAGAAAGTAATAAGCTCATTAATTGTTCTTCCATGTAACACAAATGATAGAGATATGTTATAATGCACTTCCCTATGCATCATTGGATATAGGTATATAATGATGATGATGCTCAGTCTTACGATTCTTTCACCAGTCCAGGAAAATCTAATTAATGCAGTGTATAACCACTTTTTAAATTAATATTTAATATGCACCTCCTCAGAAATTAAACCCAGGGCCTAAAAAATGGTAAACAAAAGCACCCACCATTACACAACAAGTATACATCCACTCAATAATATTTTTCAGTATTTTTACTTGACAGAAGCGAATGTGTCAAAAACGTTCGCATAGTTCCATTAAACGAAAAAAGCACTTAAACGAGCCAATAACAGTTTGGAAGATCTCTAAATGTCCAGACTCTCCAAAGGGGTTAAATCTAGTCCTAGTATACAAAAATTTAGGCAAACTTAAATATATTGCTGGTTAAAAAAAAGTGGTCCAAGAAGAAATATAAAAATTGATAAATATTTTTAGGCGTAGCCTACTTCGCAGGTGAAATAATTCAGCCAGATGAATCTCACCCACATCAATAAGGTTTCAGCTCTTTTGTTTCACAAAAATAAACAGTTGAAAGAATTGAAGAAATATGTTTATTCAAACATAAGCAGAATTGTGAATATTATACAGTATGTAAAGTGGGCACTTAAACTTAGCTAATGACAAGTTATAAGCTCTGCAATTACCTAGACTTAGATATTAACATCTGTAAAATGTTCTTTATCTCTGTTGAAATATATTTATGTTTCAAAAAAACATGTTTGTGTCTAAAGAATTAAAGACTTTTTCATTCTTTGAAACAATTTATTATACCACTTACAACACGACATGCTACTATTACAGTCATGAAATCTGAAAAATTACTCTGTAACTTTTAATGAAAAGTAAAAAATGGTTTTAAAAAAAAACTTTAATTGAGTCAATTATGCTTTAGTTTGATGATTGATTTAATAAATTTATCTTTAAAATCGCATGCAAGTAATTTTCATGAAAAGAGCGCTAGGTATATTAAAAAAGTTTTAAATTTTGTGTTTTTTTTTATTTTAGTTATTCATATCAATATTTGTACACCAATATTAAGGTAAATTATCTTTAGGTTTAAAGAATTATTAAATATATATAACATAATATAATATGTATTCAAGTAAATATACGAAAACCTGGGGAACGTAAAATTTATCAAAATAGCCTAATATTTAAAAAAAAAAATATCTTGTGTTGTGTCGTAAATATTCACATACAGTTAATCATTTATTTGGCTTTTTAAATGTGCATATGTGCAAATTCTTCAAAATAACCCATAAAAAGAAATTAGCTATCATTTTATTAGTTTCAATACGTATGTACCATTATCATTTTCTATTTTACACAATACTTTGATTGAGTCTTTCTAGATTTTAACAATCACATAAAATATACCAGGGTTGCGATTGTGATGGGAAGCTAAGAACGTCATACCTTCATCATGATGAAATGCTTGAAGATGAATTTTCTTGAGAGATTGCGAAGATACACTACCGATCTCCACCTTCAAGTTTTGATGTAAATATATCGGTTTGTATCTACAGGTCTAGTACCCCTCAATACGCAAATCTAAACATTAAAAGTGACAGAACATTTATTTCACCGAGCAATTTTACCTTTAATTACGATGTATATACATTTTTAATCGTTCTGAGATTGGCACTTCTTTCTTAAAAACCCATAAAAAATATGAGAGAGAAATAAGTATTTTTTAAAGTCGAATTGAATTATGACATAACTGTCCGTTTTAAAAACGAACGCCCCAATGCACAGATAATGTGGCTGGCTCCAGCTGTATTAAATATAATTATTTTTAAAGTATTATAAATGTAAGAAAATTTAACGGCCTCCGTAGTAAAGTGGTCAAGACACTTGACTCACACACGGAAGCTTGCGGGTTCGATTCCCGGCGAGAACTCAAAAAAATAATGTGATCTTTCTCAAGCCTGGGTGTTTTGTGATGTAATTCACCACTGTTATTGGGCCTCCTGGCCTGTTGTGGTGCAAAAATAAAATAAAATATATAAATTAACAAATACTTGTAAGAGATCTAGGAGTAAAAATGTTGCCACTATAAAAAAAATGGTTATTATATTTTTTCCATCTGTTTTCCTATCTTCCCGAGTGTACGTGTCGAGACGTTAAAGGAGCTGGCTTATAATTATTCAGAAGATAAATACAGACAATCGTTAAGCATACCGTCTTGGTGATTGTCAAGTCATATAAAAATCATGTTCAAGATAGCATTTTTTGCTAAAATGGAATTCTTGGAGTTTATAATTGCTTCGAATTGAAATGGGTACTTTTTATCACAGAAACTCAATTAAAATATAAGTGAGAACTATTTAAGTTTTGTATGAAGTAAGGAACGCGGACTTAATTGTAGGGATCAATCATTGATTGGATTCGATTATATGACGTCGAATGATTAGTCAGTAAAACATACCGATGAAGATATAGATACTAGTACAGAAGTTAAGTGTACCGTTTCGATATGTACAGATGAAGTTAATGTTCATGATCGCGGCACAGAAGCCTTTTTTTAGGAGCCTTATGCTGGACTTATTTGTCTTAACAATTGCATACAACTTACGTATATTGATAGTGATAGTATTGTTGAATTACCCATGCGAGTAAAGTCGATCAAAAACCAGTCGAATTTATCTCGAGTGACATTGAAAATGGAATGCGACATCGTACCTCCCAGCTTTTAAATTTATGAAAAGCTCGCCATTTATATTTGTATGACGTGTATTTCAAATTCTATAATTTAATAAATGAATGTTTTTTTTTCTAAACTGTCAAATCTGCCGGCGGAAACACCTATAAATTTTTGGGTTTAGAAACGAGGACTTATATAAACGGCTCGCAGATGGCGTAAAGTCATTTAAGCTTTAAATGTCATGTCTGTTTAGTGCGTTTCTTTAATATTGTGTACAAGTAAGGTGCGGCAACGTAATACGCGCCATTTGTACCATATAGTGCGAAACGCCTCATTTTCAGATAGTTAAAAATACGCATATTTAAAACCTTTGTAGAAATTTTATCAGACGTCACACGGAAAAAATCAAACCATTAGCACTGTAATACATACCATAGATTGCTAATTTAAATTTTTAAAAACATGGAAGTACGTTTTTAAAAAATAGACAAAATATTAATTGGTTCATATTTCTCGCTGGATTACATCACAACTTTATTTTCCAGATCAATTACCAAAATGTGTTTATATTCATTCTGTTTCAACGTAAATAATGACGTGGGTGTATGTTGAGTTAATTGAGATGACAAACGTCCACTTTTAATGCACGCTTATTAAATTTTATCTAGTAAACTGAATGCTCGTTTGCGTACTACAATGTCATGTACTTGAATAAGTTTTAATAAGGCTTAATTAATTATCTTGGCATAACTATCTTTGAGAGACTGCTGGAAATTTCTGTGCTAATTAGCCAAATATTCAAATGAACATAATATGAGATATAATACTTCCTGAGTGTAATCTCTAAATTTTTATTGCGAGATGATAACAATAGGTACATAACCAAGGAGTAATCTCTTAATCAGTTTACATTGGAGAAACGTTGAATTTTGATGGACCTTATATTCATTTTCAAAATACTTTATGCAAAATCTGCTATTAATCAAATCTTCCAAGAGAAACTTTTGTTTTTATGCCCCAATGTCCAGAATATGTAGATTAGTTAATTCGTCACACAACTTGGAATTCTTTGGGATAGATATTCCGGCTTTTTATAGATTTTTTTGCCACTATCAGTATTTGGTCGTGATATTCACAATTACAATACTCGTTACTCAGAGAATCTAAATGTGTCTAAGCTTCAAACGAAGTTTGGCAGAGGTCTCTGGAAAATATTGGCCATTCCAAATTTAATAAACTGCCCGATGAGCTAAAACACAAAAAGTCGAATAGTAAATCCAAAAGTGTGGCAATTAAATAATAAAACTAATCTTTTTGATAGTGATAGTTATTAATGAAATTTATAAAGATGGTGTAAAGTACTGTGATTTTTGTTTCTGATATTATGTATCGTCACAATTTTTTTTCTTTTTATGTACGGTCCCAAATAAGTTTTTTTTTATAACTCCTGGGAGTTTAATATGTACTTTATATATTATATGTTCTATTAATAATAAAAAAAAAGATAGATTGGCATTAGTTCAAAGTCTAATATGTTTATCGTGTTCATAAAATTGCTATTAAGAAATGGATAGTGGAGGTGGGTTGCACACGGATTGATCAGTGGATCAAGCCAAATAGGTAAAATGTGTGTACTGTTTATGAAATATGTTCTATTGGTCTATATAAATTGGTTGTGTTTTTTATGATTATTTTAGTTTTTTATTGTTTATTATGTTAATGATAATTAGATTAATTAGATTAATTACGTTTTTCTTTTACCATTATTATTATGTTAACTTTGTTAAATAGCTAATCTTAGGCATGTTTCACATTTTGTAAAATGTTTCCCTCGGCATGGACCCCAGTGAAAGAACATTTTATATAAAAAAAACAATACAAACAATGTAAAAGTATAAATAAATAAATAAATACATTGTATACCATCTTTTCATTACCCTTGTTTGTCTTTGTTACAAAGTTTTATGTTTATTTTTTTACATGTTTCTTTATTTAACTGTAATGATTGGCTAAGGCCGTATATATTAAAAAATAATGAATAAATAACGAATCGTATTTTTTGTCGGGATAAAACTTTTGATTGGAAAAACTGTCTCTTTTCATACAAATATTTACAGCTTTTTTAACATTTAAGCTGTTTTATGATATTTTAATTAAGAATAGAACATCTTGCGAAAAAAAATATTTTTAAAATATGTGTTCAGTTCACCAAACGTGGAGAACTCTTCGTGAAATCACGAATTTACTGAGAGACAAGTTTGACGACATTATTTATAGAAATAATACTATTAATTGGCCTCCCCAGTTCGGCGATTTGACGTCATTGGATATTTTTTTTTACGCTATGTTAAGTTCATGATCTATGAAAATAAAGCTAAATTTTTTTAGGTTTAGAAACCAATATAACATGCAGCATTTCAGAAATAATACAGCATTGGTTAGAAAAAGTAGGCGATAATTAGACCGACAGAATACTTAGGTTACGTACGCTAGTCGCGGAAGTGACGGAGAACATTTTATCACGACCGTAGAACAAAAACGGATCTGCTAAAAATGTAACATTAACTTTCTATTATATTTGATCTTGATAGGTTAAAAAGGTATAATAATAGTCTTTCGCAGTTCTGTGATTTGACGTCATTGAGGCCACGTTAACTTCGTGATCCATAGAAATAAACCAAGTTTTTTTAAAGCTTTGGAGCCAATATGTGTTTCGGAAATAACGCAGCATTTGTTAAAAAAGTGGGCAAAAATTAAAAAAAAAACAGAGATACCTACACTGTTAAATAATTCTGTTAACATAATTTGTAAGCTTTAAAGTATAATTTAGGCCAGTTATAGCAATATAAATTAAATACGCCGGTCATATAACTAGCGTGCACTCCCGCTTACTGCCAATAACAGACTGATTTAACTTTTTTGTTTTCGTCTTTTTCACACAAACACCGGCCGCAGAACAGCGTATAAATAGCAAGCAAGCAGAGCAAATAAATTTTACTTTCCAAATCCGATGTAAAACTGTCCATTCGAAGATTTCGAACTTGATCATTTAAACAAATAAAAGTAATCAAGCCTGAACTTCAGAATATTCTATCGTTTGCTTGTGTATGACGAATGTGAAGAGATTTTGTAGCTCAGAATCTTAAAAGATAACCAACATCTACTTCTACATTCCATCCTATCACATTTCCTTTCCTCTTTTCATAGTAAAGCGTAAATTTTTTTGTTAATTTTTGTTTTTAATTTTGTTAATTTTTGTTATAAATTGTTGTACAAAATAATAAGATTCTGTTAAAATGTGTCCATGTATTTTGAATTTTCTCAAACTGAACGGTTTGGGTAGACAGGAAGAAATTGCTTTCAGGCAATATGCCCGCCCTTATATGTATATAAATTGTACATGTATATAAAATAATAAATAAATAAATAAAATACTGTACTTCTTGAGTCGTTACGATAGTAACGATGATTACATAAAAAAAACACCGCACAAAAATACCACTAGTTTTTAGTGAGCACACAGTAAAATGAAGCTGTGAATTTTCACAGCTGTGTAAATATCAAAATACGTTTAGTATCAGAATTTTTATCTTATTGATCAAGACTAATGTTTGCTCAGTTTGCAATTGGGAAAATAACAAGTAACATAAAATTAGCTAAAAAAAACATTGTCCTACACCACGTTAGCGGTTTGCAAAATATGTTACATAAATGTGTGATCAAACCAGTAAATGACTTTAATTATTTTAAACAAATCAACAAAATAAAAATTTTAACTTTACAATATTTTGAGTTTGTCTAATTATTTGTAGACAAGGATTTTAATCTTAGTAAATTACAACAGAGATGGAGTAACTTTTAAGAAATAAATATAGGAGTTCTGGCATTTACAGGGCTTATGACCTGTCATTGGCTGATATAAGTGGCTATTTTACACACTGTGTAACATGAACTTTTGCCTTTGTTTGAAAATGTATATGGCTTCTATTCTTCCATCTATTCATATTTTTAAAGTTGTACAGAAAGGGACAAGATCACAGAATGTGTTCAGAAGATTGATTAGGATATCCGCAGCAGCACGAAGGGTAATCAACGAAATTAAAAACAAATAATTTTTCATTCAATTAATCTTTTTTTTAAATTTATTGATTTATTATTGACATACAATATTTTATTTTTATTATTAAAAAAAAATATTTTTGAAATATTTTTTTTTTACAGGACTCACCAAGCCAATTTATATGGCTTGTCGGTAAAGATCCTTTACATCAAAACATATGATAACACTACATAGTTGTATATTAATAAATACTACTAACTTAAATATAAGGAGGAAAAAAAAAGTAGTTATAATTTATGTTTTTAAATAATATTTAAAAAATGTAAAAAAAAGCAAAAAATTAGTCAATTATATCGCAATTATAAAATAAAAAATAAATACAAAATGACCAGATAAAAACTGCGTAGTCCAGTGAACGGAGATGACCCAAGAAAATTTTAAGTGCTGACGGATTGAAGGAAAAAAAAAGAAAGGTAACTCTCTCAAAACAAGAAAAGACAGTAAAAAAAAACATAACATATTATTCAATAATGTATTCTCCTTCATTATGTTACAAAAATCAATGATTCATTGTATTTTCGTTGTACAAATAACGCTAGCAGTTCAAGCAGTTTTATCCTCTAGATTGAACGCGAACAGAAGGAGGTGTCGAAAATGCTAATTTCGTCTATTCGACATTCCATTTTAAAGACTAGTAATTTTCTTTCAAATGACGTAACCTTTACTATTTTATTTTACTTCGGTGCTCATTTTTAAATTTTGATAAAAACTGATAAAACTCATGTTAACACCTAATATGACGTATTTTTAAATTTTAAGTTTTTATTTTTTTTTATTTATTCTTTTATTTGGTCTACAAACAATGAAAATTGAAATATAACGAATGAAAGATCAACATGTTACAAAAAAAACAAAACGCCGTTTCTCCATAAAGGTAGGCAGATATGATAGAACGCCACATCACTATATCTTTGCATACAGATTTTGCTTCTTCTCCTCTACATTCATTTAATATTAAAAATAAATGCATACTGCAAATAAATAATATTTTCGTAATTTCAGCATATGTTAATTTGGTTTTTCTATTATTTTTCTTTTCTTTTCATGGCCATGTCATACCATATATATGAGCTATAAACTTTTTAATAATTGAATAAGGAATGGCCCACGCTCAGACACTGTCTTTGTGGGCATTTTTTCCAACTCATGTTATAGCTTAATTTTGAGACGTATTTTTCTAAAGTGCGTTTTTGTAATTACATTTCTATGTAAATAATATGTGTATGGAAAAACAAACAAATAAAAAAATATAAAAAATTATGCAAAAAATACATATTTTCATGCAGGCGCGCCGATTATTCCGACTTTTGACATGTCCGTCTTCAAGTTTTTGTTGGATTTAGTCATGCCATGTCTTTCTCGGTTAATCTCTATTTCTGCATCTATCAACGCAATTAAATATTCTTAGCCGTTATTTCGCTGTCCATTCGCTCTACATACATGTCTAAACCAGCGCAGAGCACCTTTCTTGATTTTGTCGATAATGCCTATCTCAGCTTTACATAATGAACCTACAATAAAATTTAAATTACATGTAAACACTTATAAAATAAGCATTCAAATAAAATTAACAACGTAATTGATCAAAATGAAATTATTGTTTAAATTTATTCTTTTAACCCTAAACAATCTACTGTGAACAATTATCATTTACACATTTTTAAACGTCTTCAAATAACTTTTAAAATTTGTTCTCTCGTGTTTTTTCAAACATGATGTTTAAAATATTAAAAAAACATGCAAATAAAAAAAAACTGAATCAAAAAGTAACATAAAAGGGCCTGAAAAATATTACGGTAATATCCCTTTTCAATAAATATTTATAACCAAACTGAAAGAAAGAAGGATCAAAGAAAATATGGTAAGCCATAGGTGTAAGACGTATCTGAAACTGAAATATGTACTTGGCGTAGAATATAAGGAAAAGCAACAATGGCAACCGGCAAGCAGTATCTCCTGTCAAGGTATGCAATGTTAACCCCCCTTAAGATAAATAGTCCGGTGAAATGATACATTCTATAATGCGAAGGTCGGATTGTTTTGATTTTTTATAGGTAACATACCTTGCTGTATGATTTTAATTCTTAAAAGGCTATACCCGAATTCTTTTACACACGGTGATGTAACATCGTGTTACCACAAGCAAGAGACAGAATATTCTGAAGTACAGACATTGAAAAAAAAGAAAAGAAAACAGAGATATAGAGTACTGTTAAATAATTCTTTTTTTTTCAGTAAATTTACGAAATTTATATTTTAATTTAGACCTGTGATATAAAAATAAATTTATAGTCAGAAATACGTCGATCATATAACAAACGTGCACTCTCACCTACTTACTGCCAATAACCGACTGATTTAACGAATTTCTTCTGTTGTTTATGTTTCTTTCACACAAAAACTGGCTTCAAAACAGCGTCTCTGTCTTTCTTGTTATAAGTTCTATTCTCGTCCTCTTTTTTATACAGCTTAACATATTTATTGTGGTATTGGAATCATTTTCATTCGTATAGTAAGGATATTTTTTTTGTATTCAAATCCAGCATATTTATACAAATTTTACTTTCTTAATCAAGTGTTGAAATGTTTATTTGAAGCTTGCAAAAAATATAACTTCGTCATTTAAATAAATAAGAGAGATATTAAGTCTATTATCCTATGAAGACTCGTGTTACATCATAGCCACACAAGATTTGTATCCAAATTTGCAACCTTAGTTGCGCCACCACGCGCAGCGGTCATTGACAAAATAAAACATTTTGTTCAGTTATCATCATTCTGATGACTGGTACACCGGTTGCAGCGTATCTTGTTATTTTTTGTTACATAAAGGTAAGATGATAGGTCTTACGCTTCAGGTGCCCGTTCAGAGACTGTGAAATATTCAAGCGTAAAAACACATGTTTAAATAAATACTTCATATCAGCCATGTCGGAAATCGATTCCAGGACCTCTTATTGGTAATAAATGGTAGGATGTAACTATTGGTAATAAATAAAATTTCAGGATAAACGCTTTAAGTTATCCATGTACACATATACGAACGCATACATATACACACATGCATACGCACATTTACATGCATATAAAAAAACATACATTACATGCGGTGCATATAGTTAAATATCATTCAATTTTTAAATACTCACCTCAAAAAATATCTTCTTTTACTTAAATTTAAATTTTTAAACAACTTTCATTTAACAATGTTTGAGTATGTCCAAATGCTTGCAGACTGGCTGGATTTTCTCCCTAGGGAGTTGTTCATATTTAAATTTATTTCAACAGAGAGGGAAAACGTTTTGAGAAGGGAATATGGAAGTCTAGGCATTTACAGGGCTTATGACCTGTCATTGGCTGGTTTAAGTGGCCACTTTACACACTGTGTAACATTCACCATTCTGCCCATGTTTGAACATCCACATTTCCTCAACTCTTCCATCTTTTGACTTTTGTGAAGTAAAGGAGCTGAAATTACTTATAACAGGAACGTTTATAAATTAATTTTAGGTAAAATTATTTTTACAAGTTCTTAGATAAAAAATGGAATTGAATGTATCTAAGCGAAGAGGACAAAGGTAACCAATATTTTGTAAAAGGTATACCGAATCAATCATATTATTTAGAATTTTGAAAAGACAATCAAATCACATGTAAGACTCTTTTTTGTTATGATTACATATTAAATTTAATCAAAGATTCTCCGTTATCATGTTCAATGTTACCAAAACAATATTCCAGGCTCTTTAATAATTTATTTTGAATGTTCTCGATTTGCCTAATAAATACATTATACCGAGGGAACCATATTAATGAAGCGAATTCGAGTTGAATATGTACATAAGTATAGTAAAGACATTTGAGTGTATGTGGTGATGAGAATGGTTTAGAGATTCGTAATATAAATCCAAGAATTCTATATGCCTAATCCACTTATTTATGTGATCTGTAAATAAAAGCTTGTCATCCATCAGTATACCCAAATCTCTCGCATATTTGAACTATTGTCAATTTTCTCAGATAGTTTATAGTCAAATAGCATACTTTTTTTTCTTCCTAGTAAATTACGTGACAAGATGTTTATCAGTATTCAATAATAATGTGGCGAGAGCAAAATATGCTTTTTATGGCATAAAAGCGATGTCATATATATCGTAGAATGACAACTTCTTAAAGAAACGAATTATGCACGATTTTACGTAACGAAAGCATGACGTGCTAAAGGGCACGTTTTATGCAAAGTCAGAGCGGCGAGAGGTATGCCTTTAAAGTATTCTCTGCTTTTTTCCACAATAAACTGGATGATATTTTGCTATTGTAATTTTCTCATAAATTTAACAGAGACCTGGTTTGTCTACATCATTCTTTTTCAATCTGTGGATCGCGACCATCTGGGGGTCGCAAAGCCTTGCGAGGGGTGTCGCGGGCCCAAGCAAGGCCATTTTTATTTTTAAAAATATTTCAGTTTTTAGGATCTACTCAAATTTAAATTTTGGAGGAATTTCTTTAAGTCGTAAATAGCCGTGTAAGCAAATGGGAATTAAGTTGATGTGTAGTGGAGTTCGAACTTCTGACCTCCTGATCCGGAGTCCGCAACACTACTTACGAAATCACAACCCGTCTTATTTTTTGCAATATTGTTATTTTGTTTAGATATTTCATTTTTTATTTCGAAAACTGAATGGTCTACAGGAAAACGGTAGAAATAAATCATTTGATAAGATGCGTAGATAAAGTTATTTAAATATGTAATGTGCATATTAATAATCATATCTGTTACTTTAGTATGGATCCGTAATACGCTTTGAATTTATTGAGTAATAAAATTGTTTTATGAATGCCGTGTTTAATTTACCACACCGCTGAAAATTTATCCACTGAGACCCAATGTGAATTCACGTGAATATAACATTGAATAAACCACCAGAAAACATAACTTTTTTTCAATAACCCTTAATCATGTTATGAAAATGTATCAGCTATTTCTGATAATCTGATATAAAAGAAAATACCAGAAATAAAATCGACGCCTAGTAAATGTTTGTTAATAAATAACTTTGCAATAATTGTTTGAAGTTGTCCGCTAAACTCAATGGGTTTTATTTGTAAACCTGGTATAAAATAAGGTCTAAGCATATTGCAGCTTTCAATAGAAAAATCCTCAGAGTTATCTATGGCTCTTTAAGGGAAAACAACCATTGGCATCGTAGCTACAATAGGGAGCCATACGATATATACCAAGTACTCGATGTAATCAACTCAATTTTTATTAGAATGGACGACAAAAACCCTATAAAACGCCTAACTTTCTCTGTGCCAAAGGACGACGTAGACCAGGAAGGCCCAAAATGCGATGGATGGACTGCATCAGCGCAGATGTGACAATGTTGGAAGTGAGAAACTGGAGAGGAAAGGCAGCATACCGGCAAGAGAGGAGGAGACTTCTAGATTCAGCCAAAGCTCACCCAGGGCTGTCCAGCTTATGATAATGATAGTGATGGAATAAGAACAGGCTATAAAAAACTCTTACCTATAAACCTCCCACAAAGTTATCCCCGGTATAGATCTAGAATGCGGTTATACTTGCGTCCAACGTGATATAACCCTGGAATAAGCATGTGATCTGAATTTCATCACAATTTTCAGTAGTAAAATGGATTGCATTTAATTAGAATTTAAACAATTTAGAACACATGCTATCTTTTCAGAGATATCAAAGTGAAATGTCGTTTACGAGTGTAAAAATAATCATCGAATTTACATTACCTTCAAATAAATTTTATAATATTTTTTTTATCATATTACATACGAGCTAAACCCGGCAATGCTTTGTAATGGCTAGTTTTGAATATATATTCGTATATATTTATATTAAATGAACACAATTGAATGTTCGATATCAGTTCTTGTATTTATTTAAATTAGATATGTACATATAGTAAAGCAACAGATTAAATATAATATAGCAATTTTTATACATAAAATAATTAAAAGGATGAATAAAATAAAAACAAGTAATAAAATTTAACCAACAATGTTATACATATAAAACAAGGGGCAAAAGAAAGATAAGATTACCAATGAGGAGAAAACAGAAAACACAATCTCAAATCTCATTGAACAAGGGATTGAAGCAGTACAATAAGTTACCTAAAGAAATAAAGGAAATAGAAAAAATCGAAATATTTAAAATTAATTTGAAAAAACATGTGATTAAGAAATTTTTATAAAAAATTGTAATATTAATTAAAGTTTATACAAGTATGAACTAACTTAATAAAGTATAAATAAACATGATTATTTTCTAGTTTTGGATAACATAAATTGTAAGGATATGCGGTGACAGGGTATTTCCGAAAATTGGTATTTGAACATTGTTTTTCTGTCACTGTTTTAAAGATGTCCCTCGATGTTTTGTAAAAAAAACAACTGCATTTCGGATCTTTTATGCCTTACTAAAATTGACAAAATCAACATTTTGTCGTCCCATTTTCCGCACCTCAAAACTTAACCGATTTTTAAATTTTTTAAAACAGAGTATCAATGTAAAAATTTTGGTATCAGTACGTTTTGTGGGTTTCAAGAATAGGTATCATATTTGCATACCGTGCGCCCGAAGACCGCTGATAAGACTCGACGTTTTTATGGGTTTTTGGATGATTTTAGTTCCCAAAATAAACTATTCATCAATAAAGCAAATCTATTAGATTTTTAGTGCCATAATCCAGGGTGAATGTACGGGAATACGATTGTAAGAAGTAAAATCAGACCACGTTTCCTCTCAAGATAAAACGCTTTTAAGTATACTTCCAAAGTTTGCTTCAAAACGCTTTTACGAAACCAAAAAAACATGTTCGATCTTCTTAAATAAAACCATTGACCTATTTGTACACATAGACGCACCCTGAGCCCTCTAAAACGATGACACTTAACTCATGCTCAAACGCTCAGTCATTGTCAACGCGTATTTAGTCGTTCTTTATCTTTAACCGCCAGCCGGTTTTGATGTGAGTTTGATATTTATTTTGAAACCCAAATACCTGATTGTGCATAAAAACGTCTAAAAACTGTTCAGATAAAGGGAATAAAAATGGTGGTAATTTTTCGTTAATAAGAAGGAACTCAGGCACTTGGTAATGATTGAATTCTAAATCTAAAAATAATTCAAATTCAAATATTAAATTTAAGTAGGTTTTTAAAAAAAATAAATTTATATACATATTTGGACCCCTGTATTTAGTAGCCTTACGTGTCATGTACAAGGCTAAGGTACTCGGGAAAAAATCGTTTTTGTTTGTCTTGGAAATGGGATGTTCGATCACTGATTTTGGTTTATTACCTTTATGAGTCCAATCACCATTGTTGCAAAGTTCAAGAACAATGGCGCGTGATAACGGTACCTAGGTACTAGTTAATGGTTGAATTCCAAAACATTCAACAATTAACTTATTATTTTTTTGCAAATATCAAACTCTAATTTTCTCACCGACAAGGGTGCGCTTTATTTGAGAATACGATTTTCAAAAATGTATTGAATGTCAGTTAATGTTATTTTATAATTATCGAAAATCCAGTTAAAAGAAATAAATGGGTAGACATAAGGAAATAGTCTGTTTGGGGTCTATAAAAAAATGAATGTTGTCTGTAAACATTCACTAACAATTTTTTTTTGAACATTAAAAAATATCATCTTTCAGATTTTTTTATATATGCGTTCTCCGTGAATGTGGCCTTGGTAAATGATGAAAAAACATTTACACTCCTAACTTTTTTTACGTAATAAATTGAAGATTATTAAAGTTTTAAATACGCTCATGGCGAAAATCTACGTTTTGCTCAAAACCGCACTTAAATCGGTCCAGTAGTTGTTCAGTCCATCGAAGATACACATACCAACATTGCCTTTTATGTATATAGAGTTAAGTTAATTAAATAAAAATATATGCATCCAATCGTTTAAACATATGTTCATGACATTTAATTTGATTTCGGTATCTAATTTATCTTTTTTATGACTAATGTCAATTTGGGCGTGATGTAATATCTATAAATTGTCTTTCTTCTACTATTTAATAATAATAATAATAATCATAGTTTATTAACTAAATACCAATTACTTTATGTACTACATATACACTTAGGTAATAGATTTCTCTGGATCATGTCTAGTCTGCCTAAACTAGGTACAACCTGTTTCAAGGCAAACATTTTTATGCAAAAATAAACAATAACATTACTAACTGCTAGCTAATTTACTATACAGTTATACAATATTAATTTGTACCATTTATTATTTAAGAATGTATTTTGAGTAAATTTTCCGATTTTTTTCGACCTAAACCCAGTAAGCAGTTTTTTACAATTTTTTAAAATTGAATCCAGGTCATGGTTTTACAATGTTCGGGTAGCATATTAAATATTATGAGGCTTAGAAACCTGAAATTTCTTTGCCCTTATATATTGAATTTTCTCTTTCAAAAGTCCACGATGCCCAAAAAATATAATATATTTACAGCTTGTTCTTTCAGGAAAAATTCCAAGTCTTAAATACCACAATAATAAAATAAAACATTAATAAATAAATATAATCATCGATTTTGATCGA